>NW_028241256.1:0-263270 GCF_964263255.1 Lissotriton vulgaris
GGTAGTACTTCCAAGGCAGTTTCGTGTGCCCTTGAGATCTACAAGTACAGGGCACAATTGGCATCCATTTATGGGGTGGAAATATGGGGCCCTCATGTAAGAATACCTTTGCGGTAGGAGAATTGTTTTTTTTCCAGAAGCTATTATGTCTCCTAGTGCGCACGCATCTAATTCCTATTGTTATGGACCTAAATATTAAACGGATAGATTATCAAGCCATACTGAGACCATTATTGTTTTGGGTGCGACTATGGTCTACAACAGAGTTTGCCCACTATAAAGATGGGCTAGAAGAAATTCTAAGATTTGACCAAAGTACGAGTCTCCAGTTGCTTAAGCATATTTTCTGTTGGTTTTGTAAACTAGAGCTGAAGCACTTTTGTGAAGAACCCGCTCAACTGACACTGGCTTCTAAGAAAATGTTAAAATCCACCTTTTGGTTGTACATCCTGTTGGACTTGGCCCTTCTGACAGGTTCACCCCTAAATTATTTGCTTTTAAATGTGACATGGTGTTAGTGATTTTTGGCTTCTGCGCACTTTACCAATGTGTCCCAGGTTAAAGTGCGCGCGTGTAGTGAGGTTGGCCTGCCCTCCCATAGGAATGCATGGGGAATGTATGTGTCCCTGGTAGTTCCTGATGCGTGGGGAGTGCAAGCTCGAGTTTGGTATGTGCGGACTCATGTGATTAAATGCTGCGCGATTTTGTGTGCGGCGTTATTGTGTCTAGTGAGGAATTGCCACTTCTAGAAGTTGGCATGTCTGTGTAATTTATGTGAATTGGCTGTCTGGCTTGTGATTGGCTGGAAATGGCTGGTGAGCCTTGCTCCAGGAGTCAGAATAGATCTGCCACGGTGGCTGCCTGTGACGACCCAGAAGTACCCCCGTACAGAGAAGGTCCGCGGCCTGCCTGGTAGTAGGTGGGGCCTCACGGACGGAAGCAGAAGGGCCCGGTGGCAGGAAGTGCAGCGTAGAGAGAGCCCACCCCCCTCCGAAGCCGAGAGGACCTGCCACCAGAGCTGCGAGGTATCCCGAGTCCCGCCGGTGCAGGGAGCCACAGAGCTGCGAGAGGACGCCACCACCAGAGACTGGTGAGACCAGCAGGGTGCCCGTGTTGTGCTGGTGAGCCCCCGAGCAGGACTCCGATGCCGGGAGCATTTGTTGCAGGCCACCAAGGGTCCAGGTTGCCTTTTGGTATTCCTAGTCACCAGAGGCGGGACTCCAGCTTTGGGGGACATTTGGTATTTAGAGCCTGTCGAGGGCTCCGGGGGCCATGGTCTTTTGAGTCCCCAGTGAGGGACTCCAACGTTAGTGCCGGCATCTTTCCAGAGCCCACATGGCTCCACCAGGGTTGCGGGGGCACAATTGTTTTTGAGCCCATGAGGCTCCCCAGGGGCACTGTTATTTCGAGCCCGAGGGGCTCCAACGTTGCTTGGGGACATTCTTTGTTCTAGAGCCCCGAGGCTCCCACGTGGGGGACATTTGTGTAGAGCCCTTGAGAGGCTCCTGTGGACATAATTGTTTTGAGCCCACGAGGCTCCAGGGGGCATCTTTTTTCTTGAGACAGAGGGCTCCAACGTGGCGCAAGTTATTCACGGGGCTACTGAGAGCCCAGGCCACATTCCTATGCCCAGCTGCCCAGCACTTAGTGGGCAGCTTCTATGTTTAAGCCCTTGTACCTTCTTCTTTGGCTGCCTGTGCAGCCCAGCACTGACATTTTGGACACAGGGTGTTTCAGCCCCTGAGAGGCCAGTTGGCCTGGGGGACAGTTCTGGTGTTGTGCCCTTGCGTGGGGTACCTGTTTTTGGGCCTATGTGATCTTTGCTCAATTTGTGATTAACTGCCTAATGTGTTTTTATGCTCAGAAAGATCATGCCCTTACTCCCCGAAGATGTTAAAAAAACCGTGGTCCAGGCCTTAGTGGTCTCAAGGCTGGACTACGGCAACTCCCTCTTCCTGGGATCCCTGAAATATGTAGTTAACCGTCTGCAAGTCATACAAAACGCAGAAGCTCGGTTACTACTAAACATACCCAGACGCCAATCAATTACACCCAGACTGAAGGAACTTCACTGGCTCCCTGTTCAGGCAAGAATCAAATTCAAAGCACTCAATCTGGCTCATTGCGCAATGCACGGGATGGGCCCTGCACTCATTCAAAAACTAGTTACCCACTACATTCCCCAACGACAACTGAGATCCAGCTCAAAATTCCTCATGAAGAAAACCATTGCTAAAAAAGCCAGATGGGGGGCTAGGTACTTTTCCCATCTAATACCCAAACCCTGGAACAGCTTGGACCCTGACATCCAATCCATCCACAATGAAACCAAGTTCAGGAAAAAATTCAAGACCTGGCTCTTTCCACAAGGCTAGTCTCTCCCTTCTGCCTTCTCAGCATCATAGCGCTGAGAGATGGCTGGTGAGCCTTGCTCCAGGAGTCCGAATGCCTGTGACGACCCAGAAGTACCCCTGTACAGAGAAGAATGTCCGCGGCCTGCCTGGTTGTAGGCGGGGCCTCACGGACGGAAGCGGAAGGGCCCGGCAGCAGGAAGTGCAGCGTAGAGAGAGCCCACCCCCCTCGAAGCCGAGAGAAACTGCCGAGAGGATAGTGACGCACTTTAAAAATCCCATAAACATGAATATAAACATCATGTACAAAGCTGCTTGCCTATACCTCTGAATGTGTTTTCCTGCTTAGGAGGTTATTTTCCTAGTATAGGTGATGCTAGTGAGTTCATGATTCCCTACGTGATGTTTTCCTAAGGTAGTTAGGGTTGCTTAGGTGGTACTTACCTTTTACCAGTGATTACTGGTTGTGTGCTACATTTGGTATTTGGTGCTACAGTTTTTATATGTGTTAAGTGCTAAGCATTATTCCTAAGTATAGGCGAAATGTGCAAAAGCAAACTCGCAATTCGCAAAATTCGCGAATTTGTGCGAATGCGCTGTTTTTGCCAGTTCGCCAGGGTTTTTTACAAGTTTGGGAATGCGAACTTACTTGTGTGGTCGCAACCGTTGCGACCATGTTGTTTCTACGTGTCCAGCCTGTTTGCGACCCTGTGGTTCATCGCGGCCACTCTCCTGTTCATCACTGCCACCCTCTGCTTCACCAATGCCACCCTCCGGTTTGCAACTGCCATGCTCTGGATTATCACTGCCACCCTCTGGTTCACCACTGCCACCCTCTGGCTCATCACTGCTATCCTCTGGTTCATCACCTTGTGGTTCACCACTGCCACCCTCTGGTTCATCACTGCCGCCCGCTTGTTCATTACATAACCCTCTGGTTCGCCACTGCCACCCTCTGGATCATCACTGCCACCCTCTGGTTCCGCACAGCCATCCTCTGGTTTACCAGTGCCACCATCTGGATCATCACTGCCATCCTCTGGTTCATCAGTGCCACCCTCTGGTTATCACTTCCACCCTCTGGATCATCACTGCCACCCTCTGGTTCAAGGCTGCCACCATCTGGTTGATCACTGCCATCCTCTGGTTCATCACTGCTATCCTCTGGTTCATCACTTTGTGGTTCACAACTGCCACCCTCTGGTTCATCACTGCCACCCTCTGGTTTTCCACTTCCACCCTCTGGATCATCACTGCTAACCTCTGGTTCCACACTGCCACCCTCTGGTTTACCAGTGCCACCCTCTGGTTTGCCACTGACACCCTCCGGATCATCACTGCCACCCTCTGGTTCACCACTGCCACCCTCTGGTTCATCACTCCTATCCTCTGGTTCATCACTTTGTGGTTCACAACTGCCACCCTCTGGTTTATCACTGCCACCCTCTAGTTTGCCATGCCACCCTCTGGATCATCACTGCCAACCTCTGGTTCCACACTGCCACCCTCTGGTTTACCAGCGCCACCCTCTGGATCATCACTGCCACCCTCTTGTTCATCACTGCCACCCTCTGGTTTGCCACTGCCACCCTCTGAATCATCACTGTCACCCTCTGGTTCACAAGTGCCACCCTCTGGTTCAACTCTGCCACCTCTGATTTGCCATTGCCACCCTCTGGATCATCACTACCACCCTCTGGGTCACCAGTGCCACCCTCTGGTTCATAACTGCCACCCTCTGGATCATCACTGCCACCCTCTGATTCAAGGCTGCCACCCTCTGGTTGATCACTGCCATCCTCTGGTTCATTCCTGCCACCCTCTGGTTCGCCACTGCCACCCTCTGGATCATCACTGCCACCCTCTGGTTCTGCACTGCCACCCTCTGGTTTACCAGTGCCACTCTCTGGATCATCACTGCCACCCTCTGCTTCATCACTGCCACCCTCTGGTTTGCCACTGCCACCCTCTGGATCATCACTGCCACGCTCTAGTTCACCAGTGCCACCCTCTTGTTCATCGCTGCCACCCTCTGGTTGATCACTGCCACCCTCTGGTTCAAGGCTGCCACCCTCTGGTTCATCACTGCTATCCTCTAGTTCATCACCTTGTGGTTCACCAATGCCACCCTCTGGTTTGCCACTGCCACCATCTGGATCATCACTGCCACCCTCTGGTTCACCACTGCCACCCTCTGGTTCATCACTGCTATCCTCTGGTTCATCACCTTGTAGTTCACAACTGCCACCCTCTGGTTCATCACTGCCACCCTCTGGGTCCTAACTGCCACCCTCTGGTTCGACACTGCCACCCTCTGGATCATCACTGCCACCCTCTGGTTCCGCACTGCCACCCTCTGGTATACCAGTGCTACCCTCTGGATCATCACTGCCACCCTCTTGTTCATCACTGCCACCCTCTGGTTTGCCACTGCCACCCTCTGAATCATCACTGCCACCCTCTGGTTCACAAGTGCCACCCTCTGGTTCATCTCTGCCACCCTCTGGTTTGCCAATGCCACCCTCTGGATCATCACTGCCACCCTCGGGTTCCCCTGTGCCACCCCATGGTTCATCACTGCCACCCTCTGGTTGATCACTGCCACCCTTTGGTTCAAGGCTGCCACCCTCTAGTTCATCACTTCTATCCTCTGGTTCATCACCTTGTGGTTCTCCACTGCCTCCCTCTGGTTCATTACTGCCACCCTCTGGTGCGCCACTGCCAACCTCTGGATCATCACTGCCACCCTCTGGTTGATCACTTTCACTTTCTTGTTCACCACTGTCACTCTCTGGTTCACCACTGCCACCCTCTGGTTCACCACTGCCACCCTCTGGATCATCACTGCCACCCTCTGGTTCATCTCTGCCACCCTCTTGTTTGCCACTGCCACCTTCTGGGTTATCACTGTCACCCTCCGTTTCATCGCTGCCACCCTCTGGTTTGCCACTGCCACCCTCTGGATCATAACTGCTACCCTCTGGTTCAAGGCTGCCACCTTCTGGTTGATCACCACCATCCTCTGGTTCATCCCTGCCACCCTCTGGTTCATCACTCCCACCCTCTGGTTCATCACTGCTATCCTTGGTTCATCACATTGTGGTTCACAACTGCCACCCTCTGGTTCATCACTGCCACCCTCTGGTTCATTACTGCCATCCTCTGGTTCGCCACTGCCACCCTCTGGATCATCACTGCCACCCTCTGGATCCGCACTGCCACCCTCTGGTTTACCAGTGCCAGCCTCTGGATCATCACTGCCACCCTCTCGTTCATCACTGCCACCCTCTGGATTGCCACTGCCACCCTCTGGATCATCACTGCCACCCTCTGGTTCATCAATGCCACCCTCTGGTTTGCCACTGCCACCCTCTGGATCATCAGTGCCACCCTCTGGTTCACCACTGCCACCCTTGGTTCATCACTGCTATCCTCTGGTTCATCACCTTGTGGTTACCAACTGCCACCCTATGGTTCATCACTGCCACCCTCTGGGTCATTACTGCCACCCTCTGGTTCTCCACTGCCACCCTCTAGCTCATCACTGCCACCCTCTGGTTCCGCACTGCCACCCTCTGGTTTACCAGTACCACCTTCTAGATCATCACTGCCACTCTCTTGTTCATCACTGCCACCCACTGGATTTCCACTGCCACTCTCTGAATCCTCACTGTCACCCTCTGGTTCACAAGTGCCACCCTCTGGTTCATCTCTGCCACCCTCTGGTTTGCCACTGCCACCCTCTGGATCATTACTGCCACCCTCTGGTTTACCAGTGCCACCCTCTGGTTCATCTCTGCCACCCTCTGGTTCACCACTGTCACTCTCTGGTTCACCACTGTCACCCTCTGGTTCACCAATGCCACCCTTTGGATCATCACTGCCACCTTCTGGTTCATCACTGCCACCC
Source organism: Lissotriton vulgaris (assembly GCF_964263255.1). Lineage (NCBI taxonomy): Eukaryota > Metazoa > Chordata > Amphibia > Caudata > Salamandridae > Lissotriton > Lissotriton vulgaris. Next base: position 6,262 of record NW_028241256.1, read on the forward strand.
TCTGGTTTGCCACTGCCACCCTATGGTTCATCACTGCCACCCTCTGGGTCATTACTGCCACCCTCTGGTTCTCCACTGCCACCCTCTGGCTCATCACTGCCACCCTCTGGTTCCGCACTGCCACCCTCTGGTTTACCAGTGCCACCCTCTGGATCATCACTGCCACTCTCTTGTTCATCACTGCCACCCACTGGATTTCCACTGCCACTCTCTGAATCATCACTGTCACCCTCTGGTTCACAAGTGCCACCCTCTGGTTCATCTCTGCCACCCTCTGGTTTGCCACTGCCACCCTCTGGATCATTACTGCCACCCTCTGGTTTACCAGTGCCACCCTCTGGTTCATCGCTGCCACCCTCTGGTTGATCACTGCCACCCTCTGGTTCAAGCCTGCCACCCTCTGGTTCATCACTGCTAACCTCTGGTTCATCACCTTGTGGTTCACCAATGCCACCATCTGGTTTGCCAATGCCACCCTCTGGATCATCACTGCCACCCTCGGGTTCCCCTGTGCCACCCCATGGTTGATCACTGCCACCATCTGGTTGATCATTGCCACCCTATGGTTCAAGGCTGCCACCCTCTGGTTCATCACTTCTATCCTCTGGTTCATCACCTTGTGGTTCTCCACTGCCTCCCTCTGGTTCATACCTGCCACCCTCTGGTTCATTACTGCCACCCTCTGGTGCGCCACTGCCAACCTCTGGATCATCACTGCCACCCTCTGGTTGATCACTGTCACTTTCTTGTTCACCACTGTCACTCTCTGGTTCACCACTGCCACCCTCTGGTTCACCACTGCCACCCTCTGGATCATCACTGCCACCCTCTGGTTCATCACTGCCACCCTCTTGTTTGCCACTGCCACCTTCTGGGTTATCACTGTCACCCTCTGTTTCATCGCTGCCACCCTCTGGTTTGCCACTGCCACCCTCTGGATCATAACTGCTACCCTCTGGTTCAAGGCTGCCACCTTCTGGTTGATCACCGCCATCCTCTGGTTCATCCCTGCCACCCTCTGGTTCATCACTCCACCCCTCTGGTTCATCACTGCTATCCTTGGTTCATCACATTGTGGTTCACAACTGCCACCCTCTGGTTCATCACTGCCACCCTCTGGTTCATTACTGCCATCCTCTGGTTCGCCACTGCCAGCCTCTGGATCATCACTGCCACCCTCTCGTTCATCACTGCCACCCTCTGGTTCCGCACTGCCACCCTCTGGTTTACCAGTGCCAGCCTCTGGATCATCACTGCCACCCTCTCGTTCATCACTGCCACCCTCTGCATTGCAACTGCCACCCTCTGGATCATCACTGCCACCCTCTGGTTCACCAATGCCACTCTCTGGTTTGCCACTGCCACCCTCTGGATCATCAGTGCCACCCTCTGGTTCACCACTGCCACCCTCTGGTTCATCAGTGCTATCCTCTGGTTCATCACCTTGTGGTTACCAACTGCCACCCTATGGTTCATCACTGCCACCCTCTGAGTCATTACTGCCACCCTCTGGTTCTCCACTGCCACCCTCTGGCTCATCACTGCCACCCTCTGGTTCTGCACTGCCACCCTCTGGTTTACCAGTACCACCCTCTGGATCATCACTGCCACTCTCTTGTTCATCACTGCCACCCACTGGATTTCCACTGCCACTCTCTGAATCATCACTGTCACCCTCTGGTTCACAAGTGCCACCCTCTGGTTCATCTCTGCCACCCTCTGGTTTGCCACTGCCACCCTCTGGATCATTACGGCCACCCTCTGGTTTACCAGTGCCACCCTCTGGTTCATCGCTGCCACCCTCTGGTTGATCACTGCCACCCTCTGGTTCAAGCCTGCCACCCTCCGGTTCATCACTGCTAACCTCTGGTTCATCACCTTGTGGTTCACCAATGCCACCCTCTGGTTTGCCACTGCCACCCTCTGGATCATCACTGCCACCCTGTGGTTCACCACTGGCACCCTCTGGTTCATCACTGCTATCCTCTGGTTCATCACCTTGTGGTTCACCACTGCCACCCTCTGGTTCATCACTGCCACCCTCTGGTTCATTACTGCCACCCTCTGGTTCGCCACGCACACCCTCTGGATCATCACTGCCGCCCTGTGGTTCACCACTGGCACCCTCTGGTTCATCACTGCTATCCTCTGGTTCATCACCTTGTGGTTCCCCACTGCCTCCTTCTGGATCATCACTGCCACCCTCTGGTTCACCAGTGCCACCCTCTGGTTCATCCCTGCCACCCTATGGTTTGCCACTGCCACCCTCTGGATGGATCGTCACTGCCACCCTCTGGTTCACCTGTGCCACCCTTTAGTTTATCACGTCCACCCTCTGGTTGATCACTGCCTCCCTCTGGTTCAAGGCTGCCACTCTCTGGTTAATCACTTCTATACTCTGGTTCATCACCTTGTGATTCACCACTGCCACCCTCTGGTTCACCACTGTCACTCTCTGGTTCACCACTGTCACCCTCTGGTTCACCAATGCCACCCTTTGGATCATCACTGCCACCCTCTGGTTCATCACTGCCACCCTCTGGTTTGCCACTGCAACCCTATGGTTCATCACTGCCACCCTCTGGGTCATTACTGCCACCCTCTGGTTCTCCACTGCCACCCTCTGGCTCATCACTGCCACCCTCTGGTTCTGCACTGCCACCCTCTGGTTTACCAGTGCCACCCTCTGGATCATCACTGCCACTCTCTTGTTCATCACTGCCACCCACTGAATTTCCACTGCCACTCTCTGAATCATCACTGTCACCCTCTGGTTCACAAGTGCCACCCTCTGGTTCATCTCTGCCACCCTCTGGTTTGCCACTGCCACCCTCTGGATCATTACTGCCACCCTCTGGTTTACCAGTGCCACCCTCTGGTTCATCGCTGCCACCCTCTGGTTGATCACTGCCACCCTCTGGTTCAAGCCTGCCACCCTCTGGTTCATCACTGCTAACCTCTGGTTCATCACCTTGTGGTTCACCAATGCCACCCTCTGGTTTGCCATTGCCACCCTCTGGACCATCACTGCCACCCTGTGGTTCACCACTGGCACCCTCTGGTTCATCACTGCTATCCTCTGGTTCATCACCTTGTGGTTCACCACTGCCACCCTCTGGTTCATCACTACCACCCTCTGGTTCATTACTGCCACCCTCTGGTTCGCCACGCACACCCTCTGGATCATTACTGCCAACCTTCGGTTCCCCACTGCCTCCCTCTGCATCATCACTGCCACCCTCTGGTTCACCAGTGCCACCCTCTGGTTCATCACTGCCACCCTATGGTTTGCCACTGCCACCCTCTGGATGGATCATCACTGCCACCCTCTGGTTACCTTGTGCCACCCTCTAGTTCATCACTTCCACCCTCTGGTTGATCACTGCCTCCCTCTGGTTCAAGGCTGCCACCCTCTGGCTAATCACTTCTATACTCTGGTTCATCACCTTGTGGTTCACCACTGCCACCCTCTGGTTCACCACTGTCACTCTCTGGTTCACCACTGTCACCCTCTGGTTCACCAATGCCACCCTTTGGATCATCACTACCACCCTCTGGTTCATCACTGCCACCCTCTGGTTTGCCACTGCCACCCTCTAGATCATCACTGTCACCCTCTGGTTCATCACTGCCACCCTCTGGTTTGCCACTGCCACCCTCTGGATCATCACTGCCACCCTCTTGTTCACCAGTGTCTTCCTCTGGTTCGTCACTGCCACCCTCTGGTTGATCACTGCCACCCTCTGGTTCAAGGCTGCCACCCTCTGGTTCATCACTGCCATCCTCTGATTCATTCCTACCACCCTCTGGTTCATCACTGCCACCCTCTGGTACTGCAATGCCACCCTCCAGTTCATCACTGCCACCCTCTGGTTCATCACTGCCACCCTCTAGTTTGCCACTGCCACCCTCTGGATGATCACTGTCCGCCTCTGGTTCACCAGTGCCACCCTCTGGTTCATCACTTCCACCTTCTGGTTGATCACTGCCACCCTCTGGATCAAGGCTGCCACCCTCTGGTTGATCACTGCCATCCTCTGGTTCATCCCTGCCACCCTCTGGTTCATTACCGCCACCCTCTGGTTCCGCACTGACACCCTCTGGTTCACCAATGCCACCCTGTGGTTCATAACTTCCCCCCTCTGGTTGATTACTGCCAAACTCTGGTTCAAGACTGCCACCCTCTGGTTCATCACTAGTATCCTCTGGTTCATCACCCTCTGGTTCACCACTGCTACCCTCTGGTTCATCACTGCCACCCTATGGTTCATCACAGCACCCTCTGGTTCACCACTGCCACCCTTTGGTTCATCACAGCACCCTCTGGTTCACCATTACCACTCTCTGGTTCGCCACTTTCACTCTCTGGTTCACCACTGTAACCTCTGGTTCACCACTGCCACCCTCTGGATCATCACTGCCACCCTCTGGTTCATCACTACCACCCTCTGGTTTTCCACTGCCAACCTCTGTATCATTACTGCCACTCTCTGGTTCACCAGTGCCACTCTCTGGTTCATCACTGCCACCCTCTGGTTGATCACTGCCACCCTCTGGTTCAAGGCTGCCACCCTCTGGTGGATCACTGCTAAATTCTGGTTCATCCCTAACCACCCTCTAGTTCGTCCCTGCCACGCTCTGGTTCCACACTGCCACCCGCTGGTTCACAAGTGCCACCCTCTGGTTCATCACTGCACCCTCTAGTTCAACACTGCCACCCTCTGGTTCATCACAGCACCCTCTGGTTCACCACTGCCACCCTCTGGTTCGCCACTGCCACCCTCTGGATCATCACTGCCACCCTCTGGTTCATCACTGCAACTCTCTGGTTCACCACTTTCACTCTCTGGTTCATCACTGTCACCCGATGGTTCGCCACTGCCACCTTCTGGATCATCACTGCCACCCTCTGGTTCATCACTGCCACCCTCTGGTTTGCCACTGCCACCCTCTGGATCATCACTGTCACCCTCTGGTTCATTACTGCCACCCTCTGGTTCACCACTGCCACCCTCTGGCTCATCACTGCTATCCTCTGGTTCATCACCTTGTGGTTCACCACTGCCACCCTCTGGTTCATCACTGCCGCCCGCTTGTTCATTACATAACCCTCTGGTTCGCCACTGCCACCCTCTGGATCATCACTGCCACCCTCTGGTTCCGCACAGCCATCCTCTGGTTTACCAGTGCCACCATCTGGATCATCACTGCCATCCTCTGGTTCATCAGTGCCACCCTCTGGTTATCACTTCCACCCTCTGGATCATCACTGCCACCCTCTGGTTCAAGGCTGCCTCCATCTGGTTGATCACTGCCATCCTCTGGTTCATCACTGCTATCCTCTGGTTCATCACTTTGTGGTTCACAACTGCCACCCTCTGGTTCATCACTGCCACCCTCTGGTTTTCCACTTCCACCCTCTGGATCATCACTGCTAACCTCTGGTTCCACACTGCCACCCTCTGGTTTACCAGTGCCACCCTCTGGTTTGCCACTGACACCCTCTGGATCATCACTGCCACCCTCTGGTTCACCACTGCCACCCTCTGGTTCATCACTCCTATCCTCTGGTTCATCACTTTGTGGTTCACAGCTGCCACCCTCTGGTTTATCACTGCCACCCTCTAGTTTGCCATGCCACCCTCTGGATCATCACTGCCAACCTCTGGTTCCACACTGCCACCCTCTGGTTTACCAGCGCCACCCTCTGGATCATCACTGCCACCCTCTTGTTCATCACTGCCACCCTCTGGTTTGCCACTGCCACCCTCTGAATCATCACTGTCACCCTCTGGTTCACAAGTGCCACCCTCTGGTTCAACTCTGCCACCTCTGATTTGCCATTGCCACCCTCTGGATCATCACTACCACCCTCTGGGTCACCAGTGCCACCCTCTGGTTCATAACTGCCACCCTCTGGATCATCACTGCCACCCTCTGATTCAAGGCTGCCACCCTCTGGTTGATCACTGCCATCCTCTGGTTCATTCCTGCCACCCTCTGGTTCGCCACTGCCACTCTCTGGATCATCACTGCCACCCTCTGGTTCTGCACTGCCACCCTCTGGTTTACCAGTGCCACTCTCTGGATCATCACTGCCACCCTCTGCTTCATCACTGCCACCCTCTGGTTTGCCACTGCCACCCTCTGGATCATCACTGCCACGCTCTAGTTCACCAGTGCCACCCTCTTGTTCATCGCTGCCACCCTCTGGTTGATCACTGCCACCCTCTGGTTCAAGGCTGCCACCCTCTGGTTCATCACTGCTATCCTCTAGTTCATCACCTTGTGGTTCACCAATGCCACCCTCTGGTTTGCCACTGCCACCATCTGGATCATCACTGCCACCCTCTGGTTCACCACTGCCACCCTCTAGTTCATCACTGCTATCCTCTGGTTCATCACCTTGTAGTTCACAACTGCCACCCTCTGGTTCATCACTGCCACCCTCTGGGTCCTAACTGCCACCCTCTGGTTCGACACTGCCACCCTCTGGATCATCACTGCCACCCTCTGGTTCCGCACTGCCACCCTCTGGTATACCAGTGCTACCCTCTGGAACATCACTGCCACCCTCTTGTTCATCACTGCCACCCTCTGGTTTGCCACTGCCACCCTCTGAATCATCACTGCCACCCTCTGGTTCACAAGTGCCACCCTCTGGTTCATCTCTGCCACCCTCTGGTTTGCCAATGCCACCCTCTGGATCATCACTGCCACCCTCGGGTTCCCCTGTGCCACCCCATGGTTCATCACTGCCACCCTCTGGTTGATCACTGCCACCCTTTGGTTCAAGGCTGCCACCCTCTAGTTCATCACTTCTATCCTCTGGTTCATCACCTTGTGGTTCTCCACTGCCTCCCTCTGGTTCATTACTGCCACCCTCTGGTGCGCCACTGCCAACCTCTGGATCATCACTGCCACCCTCTGGTTGATCACTTTCACTTTCTTGTTCACCACTGTCACTCTCTGGTTCACCACTGCCACCCTCTGGTTCACCACTGCCACCCTCTGGATCATCACTGCCACCCTCTGGTTCATCACTGCCACCCTCTTGTTTGCCACTGCCACCTTCTGGGTTATCACTGTCACCCTCCGTTTCATCGCTGCCACCCTCTGGTTTGCCACTGCCACCCTCTGGATCATAACTGCTACCCTCTGGTTCAAGGCTGCCACCTTCTGGTTGATCACCGCCATCCTCTGGTTCATCCCTGCCACCCTCTGGTTCATCACTCCCACCCTCTGGTTCATCACTGCTATCCTTGGTTCATCACATTGTGGTTCACAACTGCCACCCTCTGGTTCATCACTGCCACCCTCTGGTTCATTACTGCCATCCTCTGGTTCGCCACTGCCACCCTCTGGATCATCACTGCCACCCTCTGGATCCGCACTGCCACCCTCTGGTTTACCAGTGCCAGCCTCTGGATCATCACTGCCACCCTCTCGTTCATCACTGCCACCCTCTGGATTGCCACTGCCACCCTCTGGATCATCACTGCAACCCTCTGGTTCACCAATGCCACCCTCTGGTTTGCCACTGCCACCCTCTGGATCATCAGTGCCACCCTCTGGTTCACCACTGCCACCCTTGGTTCATCACTGCTATCCTCTGGTTCATCACCTTGTGGTTACCAACTGCCACCCTATGGTTCATCACTGCCACCCTCTGGGTCATTACTGCCACCCTCTGGTTCTCCACTGCCACCCTCTAGCTCATCACTGCCACCCTCTGGTTCCGCACTGCCACCCTCTGGTTTACCAGTACCACCTTCTAGATCATCACTGCCACTCTCTTGTTCATCACTGCCACCCACTGGATTTCCACTGCCACTCTCTGAATCCTCACTGTCACCCTCTGGTTCACAAGTGCCACCCTCTGGTTCATCTCTGCCACCCTCTGGTTTGCCACTGCCACCCTCTGGATCATTACTGCCACCCTCTGGTTTACCAGTGCCACCCTCTGGTTCATCTCTGCCACCCTCTGGTTCACCACTGTCACTCTCTGGTTCACCACTGTCACCCTCTGGTTCACCAATGCCACCCTTTGGATCATCACTGCCACCTTCTGGTTCATCACTGCCACCCTCTGGTTTGCCACTGCCACCCTATGGTTCATCACTGCCACCCTCTGGGTCATTACTGCCACCCTCTGGTTCTCCACTGCCACCCTCTGGCTCATCACTGCCACCCTCTGGTTCCGCACTGCCACCCTCTGGTTTACCAGTGCCACCCTCTGGATCATCACTGCCACTCTCTTGTTCATCACTGCCACCCACTGGATTTCCACTGCCACTCTCTGAATCATCACTGTCACCCTCTGGTTCACAAGTGCCACCCTCTGGTTCATCTCTGCCACCCTCTGGTTTGCCACTGCCACCCTCTGGATCATTACTGCCACCCTCTGGTTTACCAGTGCCACCCTCTGGTTCATCGCTGCCACCCTCTGGTTGATCACTGCCACCCTCTGGTTCAAGCCTGCCACCCTCTGGTTCATCACTGCTAACCTCTGGTTCATCACCTTGTGGTTCACCAATGCCACCATCTGGTTTGCCAATGCCACCCTCTGGATCATCACTGCCACCCTCGGGTTCACCTGTGCCACCCCATGGTTGATCACTGCCACCATCTGGTTGATCATTGCCACCCTATGGTTCAAGGCTGCCACCCTCTGGTTCATCACTTCTATCCTCTGGTTCATCACCTTGTGGTTCTCCACTGCCTCCCTCTGGTTCATACCTGCCACCCTCTGGTTCATTATTGCCACCCTCTGGTGCGCCACTGCCAACCTCTGGATCATCACTGCCACCCTCTGGTTGATCACTGTCACTTTCTTGTTCACCACTGTCACTCTCTGGTTCACCACTGCCACCCTCTGGTTCACCACTGCCACCCTCTGGATCATCACTGCCACCCTCTGGTTCATCACTGCCACCCTCTTGTTTGCCACTGCCACCTTCTGGGTTATCACTGTCACCCTCTGTTTCATCGCTGCCACCCTCTGGTTTGCCACTGCCACCCTCTGGATCATAACTGCTACCCTCTGGTTCAAGGCTGCCACCTTCTGGTTGATCACCGCCATCCTCTGGTTCATCCCTGCCACCCTCTGGTTCATCACTCCACCCCTCTGGTTCATCACTGCTATCCTTGGTTCATCACATTGTGGTTCACAACTGCCACCCTCTGGTTCATCACTGCCACCCTCTGGTTCATTACTGCCATCCTCTGGTTCGCCACTGCCAGCCTCTGGATCATCACTGCCACCCTCTCGTTCATCACTGCCACCCTCTGGTTCCGCACTGCCACCCTCTGGTTTACCAGTGCCAGCCTCTGGATCATCACTGCCACCCTCTCGTTCATCACTGCCACCCTCTGGATTGCAACTGCCACCCTCTGGATCATCACTGCCACCCTCTGGTTCACCAATGCCACTCTCTGGTTTGCCACTGCCACCCTCTGGATCATCAGTGCCACCCTCTGGTTCACCACTGCCACCCTCTGGTTCATCAGTGCTATCCTCTGGTTCATCACCTTGGGGTTACCAACTGCCACCCTATGGTTCATCACTGCCACCCTCTGAGTCATTACTGCCACCCTCTGGTTCTCCACTGCCACCCTCTGGCTCATCACTGCCACCCTCTGGTTCTGCACTGCCACCCTCTGGTTTACCAGTACCACCCTCTGGATCATCACTGCCACTCTCTTGTTCATCACTGCCACCCACTGGATTTCCACTGCCACTCTCTGAATCATCACTGTCACCCTCTGGTTCACAAGTGCCACCCTCTGGTTCATCTCTGCCACCCTCTGGTTTGCCACTGCCACCCTCTGGATCATTACGGCCACCCTCTGGTTTACCAGTGCCACCCTCTGGTTCATCGCTGCCACCCTCTGGTTGATCACTGCCACCCTCTGGTTCAAGCCTGCCACCCTCCGGTTCATCACTGCTAACCTCTGGTTCATCACCTTGTGGTTCACCAATGCCACCCTCTGGTTTGCCACTGCCACCCTCTGGATCATCACTGCCACCCTGTGGTTCACCACTGGCACCCTCTGGTTCATCACTGCTATCCTCTGGTTCATCACCTTGTGGTTCACCACTGCCACCCTCTGGTTCATCACTGCCACCCTCTGGTTCATTACTGCCACCCTCTGGTTCGCCACGCACACCCTCTGGATCATCACTGCCGCCCTGTGGTTCACCACTGGCACCCTCTGGTTCATCACTGCTATCCTCTGGTTCATCACCTTGTGGTTCCCCACTGCCTCCTTCTGGATCATCACTGCCACCCTCTGGTTCACCAGTGCCACCCTCTGGTTCATCACTGCCACCCTATGGTTTGCCACTGCCACCCTCTGGATGGATCGTCACTGCCACCCTCTGGTTCACCTGTGCCACCCTTTAGTTTATCACGTCCACCCTCTGGTTGATCACTGCCTCCCTCTGGTTCAAGGCTGCCACTCTCTGGTTAATCACTTCTATACTCTGGTTCATCACCTTGTGATTCACCACTGCCACCCTCTGGTTCACCACTGTCACTCTCTGGTTCACCACTGTCACCCTCTGGTTCACCAATGCCACCCTTTGGATCATCACTGCCACCCTCTGGTTCATCACTGCCACCCTCTGGTTTGCCACTGCCACCCTATGGTTCATCACTGCCACCCTCTGGGTCATTACTGCCACCCTCTGGTTCTCCACTGCCACCCTCTGGCTCATCACTGCCACCCTCTGGTTCTGCACTGCCACCCTCTGGTTTACCAGTGCCACCCTCTGGATCATCACTGCCACTCTCTTGTTCATCACTGCCACCCACTGAATTTCCACTGCCACTCTCTGAATCATCACTGTCACCCTCTGGTTCACAAGTGCCACCCTCTGGTTCATCTCTGCCACCCTCTGGTTTGCCACTGCCACCCTCTGGATCATTACTGCCACCCTCTGGTTTACCAGTGCCACCCTCTGGTTCATCGCTGCCACCCTCTGGTTGATCACTGCCACCCTCTGGTTCAAGCCTGCCACCCTCTGGTTCATCACTGCTAACCTCTGGTTCATCACCTTGTGGTTCACCAATGCCACCCTCTGGTTTGCCATTGCCACCCTCTGGACCATCACTGCCACCCTGTGGTTCACCACTGGCACCCTCTGGTTCATCACTGCTATCCTCTGGTTCATCACCTTGTGGTTCACCACTGCCACCCTCTGGTTCATCACTACCACCCTCTGGTTCATTACTGCCACCCTCTGGTTCGCCACGCACACCCTCTGGATCATTACTGCCAACCTTCGGTTCCCCACTGCCTCCCTCTGCATCATCACTGCCACCCTCTGGTTCACCAGTGCCACCCTCTGGTTCATCACTGCCACCCTATGGTTTGCCACTGCCACCCTCTGGATGGATCATCACTGCCACCCTCTGGTTACCTTGTGCCACCCTCTAGTTCATCACTTCCACCCTCTGGTTGATCACTGCCTCCCTCTGGTTCAAGGCTGCCACCCTCTGGCTAATCACTTCTATACTCTGGTTCATCACCTTGTGGTTCACCACTGCCACCCTCTGGTTCACCACTGTCACTCTCTGGTTCACCACTGTCACCCTCTGGTTCACCAATGCCACCCTTTGGATCATCACTACCACCCTCTGGTTCATCACTGCCACCCTCTGGTTTGCCACTGCCACCCTCTAGATCATCACTGTCACCCTCTGGTTCATCACTGCCACCCTCTGGTTTGCCACTGCCACCCTCTGGATCATCACTGCCACCCTCTTGTTCACCAGTGTCTTCCTCTGGTTCGTCACTGCCACCCTCTGGTTGATCACTGCCACCCTCTGGTTCAAGGCTGCCACCCTCTGGTTCATCACTGCCATCCTCTGATTCATTCCTACCACCCTCTGGTTCATCACTGCCACCCTCTGGTACTGCAATGCCACCCTCCGGTTCATCACTGCCACCCTCTGGTTCATCACTGCCACCCTCTAGTTTGCCACTGCCACCCTCTGGATGATCACTGTCCGCCTCTGGTTCACCAGTGCCACCCTCTGGTTCATCACTTCCACCTTCTGGTTGATCACTGCCACCCTCTGGATCAAGGCTGCCACCCTCTGGTTGATCACTGCCATCCTCTGGTTCATCCCTGCCACCCTCTGGTTCATTACCGCCACCCTCTGGTTCCGCACTGACACCCTCTGTTTCACCAATGCCACCCTGTGGTTCATAACTTCCCCCCTCTGGTTGATTACTGCCAAACTCTGGTTCAAGACTGCCACCCTCTGGTTCATCACTAGTATCCTCTGGTTCATCACCCTCTGGTTCACCACTGCTACCCTCTGGTTCATCACTGCCACCCTATGGTTCATCACAGCACCCTCTGGTTCACCACTGCCACCCTCTGGTTCATCACAGCACCCTCTGGTTCACCATTACCACTCTCTGGTTCACCACTTTCACTCTCTGGTTCACCACTGTAACCTCTGGTTCACCACTGCCACCCTCTGGATCATCACTGCCACCCTCTGGTTCATCACTACCACCCTCAGGTTTTCCACTGCCAACCTCTGTATCATTACTGCCACTCTCTGGTTCACCAGTGCCACTCTCTGGTTCATCACTGCCACCCTCTGGTTGATCACTGCCACCCTCTGGTTCAAGGCTGCCACCCTCTGGTGGATCACTGCTAAATTCTGGTTCATCCCTAACCACCCTCTAGTTCGTCCCTGCCACCCTCTGGTTCCACACTGCCACCCGCTGGTTCACAAGTGCCACCCTCTGGTTCATCACTGCACCCTCTAGTTCAACACTGCCCCCCTCTGGTTCATCACAGCACCCTCTGGTTCACCACTGCCACCCTCTGGTTCGCCACTGCCACCCTCTGGATCATCACTGCCACCCTCTGGTTCATCACTGCAACTCTCTGGTTCACCACTTTCACTCTCTGGTTCATCACTGTCACCCGGTGGTTCGCCACTGCCACCTTCTGGATCATCACTGCCACCCTCTGGTTCATCACTGCCACCCTCTGGTTTGCCACTGCCACCCTCTGGATCATCACTGTCACCCTCTGGTTCATCACTGCCACCCTCTGGTTGGCCTCTGCCATCTTCTGGATCATCACTGCCACCCTCTTGTTCACAAGTGCCACCCTCTGGTTCGTCACTGCCCCCCTCTGGTTGATCACTGCCACCCTCTGGTTCAAGGCTGCCACCCTCTGGTTCATCACTGCCATCCTCTGGTTCATCCCTACCACCCTCTGGTTCTTCACTGCCATCCTCTGGTTCCGCACTGGCACCCTCTGGTTAGCCACTGCCACCCTCTGGATGATCACTGCCACCCTCTGGTTCACCAGTGCCACCCTCTGGTTCATCACTGCAACCCTCTGGTTGATCACTGCCACCCTCTGGTTCAAGGCTGCCACCCTCTGGTGGATCACTGCTAAATTCTGGTTCATCCCTACCACCCTCTGGTTCGTCCCTGCCACCCTCTGTTTCCACACTGCCACCCTCTGGTTCACAAGTGCCACCCTCTGGTTTATCACTGCACCCTCTAGTTCAACACTGCCACCCTCTGGTTCATCACAGCACCCTCTGGTTCACCACTGCCACCTCTGGTTCGCCACTGCCACCCTCTGGATCATCACTGCCACCCTCTGGTTCTTCACTGCAACTCTCTGGGTCACCACTGTCATTCTCTGGTTCATCACTGTCACCCGGTGGTTCGCCACTGCCACCTTCTGGATCATCACTGCCACCCTCTGGTTCATCACTGCCACCCTCTGGTTTGCCACTGCCACCCTCTGGTTCAACACTGCCACCCTCTGGTTTGCCTCTGCCATCTTCTGGATCATCACTGCCACCCTCTTGTTCACCAGTGCCACCCTCTGGTTCGTCACCTCCACCCTCTGGTTGACCACTGCCACCCTCTGGTTCAACGCTGCCACCCTCTGGTTAATCACTGCCATCCTCTGGTTCATCCCTACCACCCTCTGGTTGATCACTGCCACCCTCTGGTTCCGCACTGGCACCCTCTGGTTCACCAGTGCCACCCTCAGGTTCATCACTGCCACCCTCTGGTTTGCCACTGCCACCCTCTGGATGATCACTGCCACCCTCTGGTTCACCAGTGCCACCCTCTGGTTCATCACTTACACCCTCTGGTTGATCACTGCCACCCTCTGGATCAAGGCTGCCACCCTCTGGTTGATCACTGCCATCCTCTGGTTCACCCCCGGCACCCTCTGGTTCCGCACTGCCACCCTCTGGTTCACCAATGTCAGCCTCTGGTTCATTACTGCCACCCTATGGTTCATCACAGCACCCTCTGGTTCACCACTGCCACTCTCTGGTTTGCCACATTCTCTCTCTGGTTCACCACTGTAACCTCTGGTTCACCACTGCCACCCTCTGGATCATCACTGCCACCCTCTGGTTCATCACTACCACTCTCTGTTTTTTCACAGCCACCCTCTGGATCATCACTACCAAGTCAAGTCAAGTCAAGTCAGAGAATTTGTATAGCGCACTACATACCCAGAGGGTTTCAAGGCGCTTAGAAAGGGGAGGAGGATTACTTGTCAAATATCCACGTTTTAAGTTGCTTTCTGAATGCAAGGTGGTTCTGGGTAAGGCGAAGGTAAGCGGGGAGTGAGTTCCATGTTTTAGCAGCCAGGTATGAGAAGGATCTGCCTCCCATGGTGGTCTTGTTGATGCGAGGTAAAGTGGCGAGGGCTTGGCTGGAAGAACGTAGATGGCGGGAGGGGGTGTAGAAGGACAGTCGCGAGTTGAGGCATTCTGGTCCGATGTCGTAGAGTGATTTGTGTGCGTGGGTTAGCAGTCGGAAAGTGATCCTCTTATTGACGGGCAGCCAGTGGAGGTCTTTAAGGTGATCAGAGATGTGTTCATTGCGTGGGATGTCTAATATGATCCTGGCTGAGGCGTTTTGGATTTGTTGGAGTTTTTTCTGGAGTTTAGCGGTAGTGCCTGCGTAGAGGGTGTTTCCGTAGTCCAGTCGGCTTGTGACCAGAGCATGGGTGACTGTTTTCCTTGTTTCGGTGGGGATCCAGCGAAATGTTTTTCTGAGCATGCGGAGAATGTTGAAGCAGGAAGAGGATACGGCGCTGACTTGTCTGTTCATTGAGAGTGAAGAATCCAGGATGACGCCTAGGTTCCGTGCATGGTCTGTCGGGATGGGTGCTTTTCCGAGGGCTTCCGGCCACCAGGAGTCGTCCCATGCAGTGGGGGATGTACCTAAGTTGAGGACTTCAGTTTTGTCTGAGTTCAGTTTCAGACGGCTTTGTTTCATCCATTCGGCAACTTCTTTCATTCCTTCGTGTAGGTTAGTTTTGGCGGTGCTGGGGTCATTGGTGAGAGAAAGGATTAGTTGAGTGTCATCAGCGTAAGAGATGATGTTGAGGTTGTGATGGCGGGCGATGGCCGCGAGGGGGCTCATGTATACGTTGAAGAGGGTGGGGCTGAGTGAGGATCCTTGTGGTACGCCACAGATGACTTCAGTGGCCTCGGACTTGAATGGTGGTAGGCGGACTCTCTGGGTTCTTCCGGTGAGGAACGAGGTGATCCATTCAAGTGCTTTTCCTTGGATTCCAATGTTTCTGAGGCGTTGTAAAAGGGTGCTGTGGCAGACTGTGTCGAATGCTGCGGAGAGGTCGAGGAGGATGAGGGCGACTGTGTCTCCATTGTCCAGTAGAGTTCGAATGTCGTCTGTTGCTGCGATGAGGGCGGTCTCAGTGCTGTGTTTTGCTCGGAAGCCGGACTGTGAGGGGTCGAGGGATTTGTTGGCTTCGAGGAAGGCGGCGAGCTGGTTGTTGACAGCTTTCTCGATGACTTTGGCCGGGAATGGAAGGAGCGAGATGGGGCGATAATTTTTGAGTTTGGTGGGGTCCGCTGTGGGTTTTTTCAGAAGGGCGGTGAGTTCAGTGTGTTTCCAGTCTTCCGGGAAGGTGGCAGAGTTGAAGGAGCAGTTGATGACGTCTCGGAGGTGCGGTGCTATGACGGAGTCTGCTTTGTTGAAGATGTGGTGAGGACATGGGTCTGTGGGGGATCCTGAGTGGATGGAATTCATCAGGCGGATGGTGTCCTCAGTGGAGATTGGGTTCCAGTCGTTGAGGGTGTTCAAGGGCGGAGAGTGTTCAGCAGAAGGTAGGGTGGGTTGGTTTCCGGGTTGGTTGTCGAAGCTGTTGTGGATGTCTGCAATCTGGTTCACCAGTGCAACCCTCTGGTTCATCACTGCCACCCTCTGGTTGATCACTGCCACCCTCTGGTTCAAGGCTGTCACCCTCTGGTTGATCACTGCCATCCTCTGGTTCATCCCTGCCACCCTCTGGTTCATCACTGCCACACTCTGGTTTAACACTGCTATCCTCTGGTTCATCACCTTGTGGTTCACAACTTCCACCCTCTGGTTCATCACTGCCATCCTCTGGTTCATTACTGCCACATTCTAGTTGCCACTGTGACCCTCTGGATCATAACTGCCACCCTCTGGTTCCGCACTGCCACCCTCTGGTTTACCAGTGCCACCCTCTGGATCATCACTGCCACTCTCTGGTTTGCCACTGCCACTCTCTGAATCATCACTGCCACCCTCTGGTTTGCAACTGCCACCCTCTGGTTCATCACTGCCACCCTCTGGGTCATTACTGCCAACCTCTGGTTTGCCACTGCCACCCTCTGGATCATCACTGCCACCCTTTGGTTCAAGGCTGCCACCCTCTGGTTCATCACTTCTATCCTCTGGTTCATCACCTTGTGGTTCTCCACTACAACCCCCTGGTTTATCACTGCCACCCTCTGGTTGATCACTGCCACCCTCTGGTTCAAGGCTGCCACCCTCTGGTTCATCACTTCTATCCTCTGGTTCATCACCTTGTGGTTCTCCACTGCAACCCTCTGGTTCATCACTGCCACCCTCTGGTTCATTACTGCCACCCTCTGGTACGCCACTGCCAACCTCTGGATCATCACTGCCACCCTCTGGTTCATCACTGTCACTCTCTTGTTCACTACTGTCACTCTCTGGTTCACCACTGTCACCCTCTGGTTCGCCACTGCCACCCTCTGGATCATTCGTGCTAAATCGAACTCTCAATCCGCAAATTCGTGCAAATTTGCGGATTGTTGGTTTTTTTGCGTTTTCGTGTGTTTTTTTGCGTCTTCGCAAGCCGCTTGCAGCGCAACGACCACGAAATTAACCATGCGTTCCTACATGGGCGCGGCCATCTTGTGCGCATTGCGTGTTTCCGGTTCAGGGCGCTATTGGCAATCTTGCGTTGTGTGCGGTGCACTATTACGAGTTTGCCTGGGGGAGCTAGTCCAAGCCAGGGAGATCTTCTCTGCGGTGGAGGTGGCCGCCTTGATAGTGTTCGTGCAAGTCCACCTCCCTAAGACCGTGGCAGCAGGTGGCCAGATTGCTTCCGGTTACGGCCTCCGGGAGCATCGCCAGCTGTGGGAGAAGGTGTGCCGGCGCATGTGTAAAGAGTCTGGGGTCCGGCGCACCTACCAGCAAGCGACGCACCGGTGGACTGACATCCTGTTCTGGGAGCATGATATGCTCGACCTGCTAAGATTGGAGATCCCTGGACTTGGTAAGTTGCTATTTAATAACTCCTTTTTTTTCTTTTGCTCAGTTATATTGCTAATCTATTTCTTTCCTGAAGAGTACGAATGCTGCTGATTCGATTACATTGCAGGTAAATTAATCTTTAAATAGCTTCTGTCATTGCAGGTGCTCGCCTGATTATTGGCGTTGATACTTGCTTACTTGTTTGCAACTTTTTACTCATTCGAGAGCATTACTGCATAAGAGTAGAGATAGTACACTCAAGTCTAGTCCTTCTTTGTACTCCTGCCTGCTGCTGCCACTTTGAAGATATAGTGGTGGATTGATAAGTTGAGTATATTATTTATTACTTGTTATAGGACATTTGTTAGTGGTCTGCAATCATGATGACAGACTGTGTCTGTCACGCGACATCTCGTGCTGCTGAGTGATGGCAGTCGTACAAGAACCTTTTTGTTGTTGGTGTAGTTAGTGAATTACATAACTTTACTGTTAGACGATCTGCGAATCCTGCAATACTGTACTACTATCCTCCTAGTTCACCAGATCAGATGCAATTGTTGTTAATTTGTTTCCCCGACATAATTTTAGATAGTGTTCATAGAAATCAAATATTTCCCAAAAAACAGTCATCCATGTTGTGTTTCTTTATTTCATGTTCAACAGAAGCTCCCAGGGGCAAGGCAGCGACGGCGACTGAGACTCCGGTGGAAGAAGGTGGACAGGATCAGTCCCTTGCAGGCTCTTCTGCTGGCCCCAGTAAGTCGTTCTATTGTTATATTAATACTTATACTTCCCTAACTTTTACAGCTCCTATTCATTACAAACTGTTTCCCAATAATTCTACGTTTTACAAAACAGTCTTTGATCTTCTTCTAATGTAGACTACTTTCTACATTCTTATCCTGCCTCTACCATCACTCTCTGTGCTACTACTATTGACGATTATGAGTCGGACTGTGTAGGTAGCTAAGCTTGCCCAGTCGGCAAATGGGGTGAAACAAAACTCCGATCCTGCAATAGCTCTGGGCACTGAGTGCAGTCCTCTGGGTTGCCCTTGCTGTCTATTCCAGTCTTCTTAATGTAAGTGCTTTGACAATTTCCAACAACAAAATGTCATTGTTTACACCAAGTAAAAGGTAGCAGTTGCTTTTTTGATTTGAGAGGAGCACATCCCATACCGCTAATGTTTCAGGGACTATTCTGCACATAAAGAAGTATGGACAAGAGAAATAGGACACGCCGAACTCAGCGCCCTACTAAAGAAGCCATCAGCCGACCCCACCGACCTCAAGAACTACCGTCCCATCTCGCTGCTCCCGTTCCCCGCAAAAGTCATTGAGAAGACTGTCAACAAGCAGCTGGCCGCCTTCCTCGAGACAAACGGATCCCTCGACCTCTCGCAGTCTGGCTTCTGGGCCAACCACAGCACCGAGACCGCCCTGATCGCAGCAACCGATGACATCCGAGCCCTGCTCGACAATGGAGAAACAGCGGCCCTCATCCTCCTAGACCTCTCCGCGGCCTTCGACACTGTCTGCCACCGAAACCTAGTACAGCGCCTCAGCAACGTCAGAATCCTGGAGAAGGCACTGGAATGGATCACCTCCTTCCTCGCCAGAAGGACACAGAGAGTCCGCCTCCCCCGTTCAGATCAGAAGACACCGAAGTCATCTGCGGCGTCCCTCAAGGCTCCTCGCTGAGCCCAACCCTCTTCAACGTCTACATGAGCCCCCTCGCAGCCATTGCATGCCAGCACAACCTCAACATCATCTCCTACGCCGACGACACCCAGCTGATCCTGTCCCTCACCAATGACCCTGCCACCGCCAGAGCCAACCTACATGAAGGGATGAAAGAGGTAGCCGAATGGATGAAGAACAGCCGCCTGAAACTGAACTCGGACAAGATGGAAGTCCTCATCCTGGGATCCTCACCCTCCGCCTGGAACAACTCCTGGTGGCCCCCCGCCCTAGGCAGCGCACCCAAACCAACAGACCACGCACACAACCTGGGATTCATCATGGACTCCTCCCTCTCCATGACCAGACAAGTCAACGCCGTCTCCTCATCGTGCTTCAACATCCTACGCATGCTGTGCAAGATCTTACGGTGGATCCCCGCTGAGACCAGGAAGATGGTCACCCAGGCCCTCGTCACCAGCCGTCTGGACTACGGCAACTCCCTCTACGCCGGAACCACCGCCAAACTCCGGAAAAGACTCCAGCGGATCCAGAACGCCTCAGCTCGACTCAATCTGGACATCCCCCGTCGCAACCACATCTCCGGACACCTGAAAGACCTGCACTGGCTCCCGGTCAACAAGAGAATCACCTTCCGTCTCCTCACCCACGCACACAAAGCCCTGGACAACCAAGGCCCAGGATACCTCAACAGCGGCCTCAACTTCTACGCTCCCAATCGCCAGCTTCGATCAACCGGCCACGCCCTCGCCGCCGTCCCCCGCATCCGAAGAGCCACCCCAGGGGGAGGGTCCTCCTCCTACCTCGCCGCCAAGATCTGGAACTCCCTCCCGACCCACCTCCTCCTGACCCAGGACCACCTCGCCTTCAGGAAGCAGCTCAAGACCTGGCTGTTCGAGCAGTAGCAGACCCCCCCCTCCCCTAGCGCCTTCAGACCCTCCGGGTGAGTAGCGCGCTATATATAAATGCTTTGATTGATTGATTGATTGATTGTTGATGATAGGTGCAGTTCGACTTTCGACATAACTCAGTCCGAACAGAAGTTGAACCCCCAATCCCCTGACTGACTATCTAGTGTGTCTGACCAATGATTTTACAACCCCGAAGAACAGAAGAAGACTACCGCCGAGTCCCTTGCCTATCTGAGTCACTGAAACATGACTGCCAAGTGCAGTAGTTCAAACCCTTCCGCTCACTCACTCGTGAACAAAAACCACACAGTGTTTGTTAGTTTTAAAGTTTTATTTTCAATTAAGAAATGAAAACATGATTTCTTTATTTTTAATAGCGTAGTATTCGGAGCGGGCAATGGTGATGGATGAAGATGAAGTTAAAGTTTAACCAACATTCCCATGAATGAAATTAGTATTACTCAAACTTAATATTAGTTAACAGACACATGACATTATTAGAATAACTGTGCAGGAGGCCCCACCTTCTTTAAAGTACTTAAAGTACTGCTGGTGATGACTTACTAGTAGTTGGCGAATGGTCTGGCAGAAGGGCAATGGAATCTTCTTTCTGTAATAAGAAAAATGGTCCCGTTAAGCAAGCATTCATCAGTTGTCATAAGAAGAAGTGTAGCATTTAATGGAATAAGCATATAAAAGGTTAACACTTCCTCCCCAAAACCGTTACTTTTTTTCAATCCCAGTAATAAAAAATGTGCTATGTAACATGTGCTATGTTCTAATTCCGACCCGGCTACCGGGTACTGTGGGGTTCTCGCTGATTCGAATCAGCCGTCTCAGCTTTGCAGCGTCTCCACGTGTAAAAAATGACTTCCGCATTTACACGCGGAGACGCTGGAAAGCAGTACGGCTTAACCTGCCACGCACACGGATACTCCTATGGTGTGTCGCATCTTTGGTATTAACCATCACACGGACAGCTGAGACGAATCAGCGAGAACCTCCATAGTACCCGGTAGCCAGGTCGTCATTAGAACCGGCTGAGAGCACATAGCCATTGTGGCAATAGCTTTGAAACCGCTGCCCGCGGGTGCCATGATGAAGTCGTGGGCTACTAGCCCTGACGAAAGACGTGTTTCCTGGGCATGGTGAATAAAATCTGAATTTAAGAAAAACTTCCATCAATACTACTTCCACATTGTTTGTCTATTGCTTGTGTTGTTTGATTACCTACAGCATTTACTCTGTAAAAGGAGACGTGTGCACAGATACCTGTTGTATCAATTATGTTTGGATCTTGGTCCTTATTGGAGGTTTAGGTTCTTCCTCCGATCTGGGGCACCGTCAAAATAGAGGTTAGAAATTATAAATAACGTCTCACACGGTAGGCGCCGGTTGTGGATCGACAATCAAAAAACCTGGTCCGTTATCTTCAAAATGTTATACTGTGTTTGCTACTTGCTGGTGTTACTGATGCTGGTGTTACTGAGTGTCAACTTTCCGTTGAATTATTTTGACTTTATGTTAAAGACTATTGGCTACAGTATTTTTCTTTCTTTCTTCATAGATGCTACTCCAAAATAGCTCACCCGCAAGGAGATGGCTGTCCGGGCCAGGGCCCGTAAGCTGGAGGCTATTTGTGCCGATTATCGGCGGTTGTGGGCTCGGGAGCATGAGGACACATCAACATCAACCAGTACATCCTCCTCCACTGCCCCCGGGTCCACCAGCCACAAGCCTCCAGCCAAACGGAGCCGTGGCCCGACAGCCTCCCGCCGCCGCCCCACAGCAGCAAAAACAACAGCTGCCCCCCCCAGACCCTCGATGGCACGTGTGCGCCGCCTCCGAAAGCGAGTGGACTACCTGGAGCGGTTGGGCGAAAAACATCTGCGCCAGCTCCGGGACCTCTGCAAAGAGCTGCGGGACGTTCAGCACCAGCTGTCCAGACTACACCACCGGAGGAAGTGCCTGTACCTTGCCCCTTTTTCAAAGACTGTTGGGGAGTGGGAATTGGGTTTTTGGGAAAGGGGACTTTTTGATTTTTGGACATTGGTGTGGTTAGTGAGGGGGGGTGAGTTGGGGTAATTTATTTTATTTTTGTGACAACAACATCCATAATTGATGTTTCTTAATAATTATATTTTTCATACCAAAACACAGTATACACGCTCATATCATTTTGTGTATGGGTTGGGGGAGGTTACTGGATGTTTGGTTTTTCAAACTTACCCGCATGAATGAAACATCTTGTCCTGAAATCTACCAAAATGCAAGTAACCAAGTTAGTCAATTCAGTAGCCCTACTACTGTACTTTACTAGTAGTACTGTCAGTCTCTGCTCTCCTCCCAACTTAGTCCTAGCCCATTATTCTACTACCTTTCCAATATGCTTATCTTACCTGTGATTTATGAATCACGGTTGGTGAATAAGGTTGGTTGTTGAGTTGAATCCTCGACGGATGCAATATCATTGTTGTGCTGGTAGCAGTAGTGGTACACACTGGCAGTATCACCATATGAAAAAAAGGAAATTAAACATTGAGTGGGCTGAGCGTAGAATTAGAAACAGTACATTAGATAGTACGGTAGAGAACAGTGCCCTAAATTGTAGCCTAATCAGTGTTAAATTAATGTAAATACAAGGAGTAGTTGCGTGGAGTTTGACTGCTATAAGAAATTAGGGCAAAGGACAAGTCATAAACGTAACTTAAGCATAAAGCATTTGATTGTTCACGTCGTGTAGGAGGAGGATGTTCTTATCAATCCACAATGGCGCACATGAACATCTGATTGTAACGATTTTGGTTGCTTTGACCTTATCCTCCCCAGCAAGTGTGTGGAATTTATTGTTGTTGTCAGTCACACAACAAGGAAATACCACACAGCCCGGGAGAAGAGGGTTAGGGTTTGAAAATTGGATGGGAATGGGGTTTTTTGGGAAAGTTTAGTAGAGAGGAAAAAAACAGCATGGACAGTCAAACAACAAATGAAGAGAAACAAATCTTTGGATTTGAAGATATTGATACATCTTTAAAGGGACATAAAGGAAGTGCACTACAGCATGCCAGAAGTTGTTTACTAAATGGATGGTTAGGTTACTGCAAACTAGCACTACTACTTACTGCAACTTACTAGTAACTACGAAGAAACAAGTTGAAAGTACAGGGCTGCAGTCATTACGCAATTTCACTTGCCTCTCTGCCATCAGAGAGAATAAACACTTAGAACATTAAATTACTATTAAACATAGCAAAAACATAGCAAATTTAGAAGCAGAGAGCAAAGAAATGTAGAGTTACACTCATAGAAGTTCACAGCAATAACATTACTTAAAAGTTAATTAGAAATGAATGGATACTGTTACTGTATGTTGTTGTACTTGTCCTGTTGAATTTGGGAAGTTGCCTGCATCAAGCCATTCCTCTTATTTGCGTTTCTCCTCCGTTCCATCTGACGCTCCGTCGATCAATCTTGGTGACCAGAAGACACCCTGTCCACTGCCTGCCTGGCGGATGCTGAATTGCTGGTCGCTAATGTGAAGCCTGACTTCATCTTTTTTTCTATTGCACAGGGTGAAAGCCGCCCTGTACATGTTGATGCAAAAACAGGAAGTGATATTAAAACACCACTGAGAAAAAAAAAATAAGGTACATAGGCTGTGTAGTGCAAAAAGTCACACTTTCAGTTTCAGAATCGACAGTACAATAGTTTCGAAAGGGCGTACTCTGAGTCTCCTTTTGAAGGATAAATAAGTATGGGTGAATTTTGCGGATCTATCCCCTCAAGCTAGGTGTAGTGTAAACTACGATTTTAGAACAAAATTAGACCTTCCCAGCAGTGCTCCTAGACCCTTAAACACAGACGCTAAAATGTAGAATACCCCCAATCAGACCACAAAAAACGTGCAATACTGCTACCTGTCTGAGGCCTAGTGGAAAATGGTGACAAAACGTACTTTGAAAGTAAAGTAGGCCCAAATCCCCCTTCCCACCATGGATTTTCTTCAAACTACTTCCAACCAAAATTAGACATTTCTCGACAAGTGCTTCAAGAGTAGAACCCGGAACACAGTTGCCAAAATCTCGAATACCCCCAAACACATTCAATACTGCTAACCCTAACGAGCCCTAAGTTAAAAATAGTGTAAAACGCTTTCTTTAACTAGGCCCTAACACACCTTTGCCACCATGGATTTCTGTCAAACCTCTTGCAATCAAAAGGTTCTATACCCAGCATTGCTCCAAGACCCCAAACCCACTCACAAACACCAGGACCCCCACCCAAACAGCCCCCTGGAAACGCTAAAGTGAGCGAAATTCCTGAAAATTGAAAAAACTTTTTCACCTCCGATTTTCTCCAAACCACTTTTATCCGGCATTAGTCCTTCACTGCTATACCCCCATACCTGTAAATCCAGGCGGAAACAAGTTTAACCCCCCCAAACAGCCAATAAGCAAAAATGGAAAAATGTGCACTTTGTCAAATTTCTGCATATTTCCCAGATCACTCCGTGCGCGCTCTGCAGCTAGGCCCTAACTCCTCTTTGCCACCATGGATTTCTGTCAAACTACTTGCAATCAAAAGTATCCATACCCAGCGTTGCTCCAAGACCCCAAAACCCACCCACAAACACCAGGAACCCCCCAAACAGCCCCCCGAAAATGCTAAAGTGAGCGAAGTTCCAGAAAATGGAAAAACGTTTTCATCTCCGATTTCTCCAAACCACATTTATCCGGTATTAGACCTTCACAGCAATGCCCACAGACCCGTCAACCCAGGCGGAAACAATTTTAACACCCCCATACAGCCAAAAAGCAAAAATACAAAAACGGGGACTTAGAAATATTTAGCCCTAGTTCCAAAATCACTCCGTGCGCGCTCTGCAGCTAGGCCCTAACTCCCCTTTGCCACCAGGTATTTCTGTCCAACCACTTGCAATCAAAAGTATCCATACCCAGCGTTGCTCCAAGACCCCAAAACCCACCCACAAACACCAGGAACCCCCCCAAACAGCCCCCCAAAAACGCTAAAGTGAGCAAAATTCCTGAAAATGGAAAAACCTTTTCACCTCAGATTTTCTCAAAACCACTTTTATCCGGTATTAGACCTTCACAGCAATGCCCCCAGACCCGTCAACCCAGGTGGAAACAAGTGTAACACCCCCAAACAGCCAAAAAGCACAAATACAAAAACGGGGACTTAGAAATATTTAGCCCTAGTTCCAAAATCACTCCGTGCGCGCTCTGCAGCTAGGCCGTAACTCCCCTTTGCCACCATGGATTTCTGTTAAACCACTTGCAATCAAAATTATCCATACCCAGAGTTGCTCCAAGACCCCAAACCCCCCCCACAAACACCAGGAACCCCCCTAACAGCCCCCCGAAAACGCTAAAGTGAGAGAAATTGCTGAAAATGGAAAAACGTTTTCACCTCCGATTTTCTCCACACCACTTTTATCCGGTATTAGACCTTCCCAGCAATGCCCCCAGACCCGTCAACCTAGGCGGAAACAAGTTTAACACCCCCAAACAGCCAAAAAGTCAAACAGCAAAAAGTGAGACTTAGCAAATTTCGGGCCTACCTGGAATTCAGTCCAAATGCGCTGTGCAGCTTGGCCCTATCTCCCCTTTTCCACCATGGATTTCAAGAAAAATTAATGCAATCAACATTAGACTGTGCCAGCAGTGCTCCCAGACCCCAAAACCCACCCACAAAAACCTGGAATCCCACTAA
Source organism: Lissotriton vulgaris (assembly GCF_964263255.1). Classification (NCBI taxonomy): domain Eukaryota; kingdom Metazoa; phylum Chordata; class Amphibia; order Caudata; family Salamandridae; genus Lissotriton; species Lissotriton vulgaris. Next base: position 32,180 of record NW_028241256.1, read on the forward strand.
ACAGCACCCCAAAGACAGGCAAGTGAGCAAAAACGCAAAAACTTTTTCACCATGGATTTGGTCCAAAACACTTGATTCAGACATTAGACCTTCCGAGCTATGCCCCCAGACCCCTGCAGCCACCCGCAAAAAAGCAGAACACCCCCAAACAGGCAAAAAGCAAAAATGGGCCTACCTTCAATTCAGTCCAAATGTGCTGTGCAGCTAGGCCCTAACTCCCCTTTTCCACCATGGATTTCCTAAAAAAACAAATGCAATCAACATTAGACTGTGCCAGCAGTGCTCCCAGACCCCAAAACCCACCCATAAAAACCTGGAAGCCCCCCAAACAGCACCCCAAAGAAAGGCAAGTGAGCAAAAATGCAAAAACTTTTTCACCATGGATTTGGTCCAAAACACTTGATTCCGATATTAGACCTTCCGAGCTATGCCCCCAGACCCCTGCAGCCACCCGCAAAAAAGCAGAACAACCCCAAACAGGCAAAAAGCAAAAATGGGCCTACCTTCAATTCAGTCCAAATACGCTGTGCAGCTAGGCCCTAACTCCCCTTTTCCACCATGGATTTCCGGAAAAACAAATGCAATCAACATTAGACTGTGCAAGCAGTACTCTCAGACCCCAAAAACCACCCACAAAAACCTGGAAGCCCCCCAAACAGCACCCCAAAGACAGGCAAGTGAGCAAAAACGCAAAAACCTTTTCACCATGGATTTGGTCCAAAACACCTGATTCCGATATTAGTCCGATATTATACCTTCCGAGCTATGCCCCCAGACCCTTGCAGCCACCCGCAAAAAAGCAGAACACCCCCAAACAGGCAAAAAGCAAAAATGGGCCTACCTTCAATTCAGTCCAAATACGCTGCACAGCTAGGCCCTAACTCCCCTTTTCCACCATGGATTTCCAGAAAAACAAATGCAATCAACATTAGACTGTGCCAGCAGTGCTCCCAGACCCTACAACCCACCCACAAAAACCTGGAAGCCCCCCAAACAGCACCCCAAAGACAGGCAAGTGAGCAAAAACGGAAAAAACGTTTTCACGATGGATTTGGTCTAAAACACTTGATTCCCATATTAGACCTTCCAAGCTATGCCCCCAGACCCTTGCAGCCACCCGCAAAAAAGCAGAACACCCTCAAACAGGCAAAAAGCAAAAATGGGCTTACCTTCAATTCAGTCCAAATACGCTGTGCAGCTAGGCCCTAACTCCCCTTTGATGACAGACTGTGTCTGTCACGCGACCTCTCGTGCTGCTGAGTGATGGCAGTCGTACAAGAACCTTTTTGTTGTTGGTGTAGTTAGTGAATTACATAACTTTACTGTTAGACGATCTGCGAATCCTGCAATACTGTACTACTATCCTCCTAGTTCACCAGATCAGATGCAATTGTTGTTAATTTGTTTCCCCGACATAATTTTAGATAGTGTTCATAGAAATCAAATATTTCCCAAAAAACAGTCATCCATGTTGTGTTTCTTTATTTCATGTTCAACAGAAGCTCCCAGGGGCAAGGCAGCGACGGCGACTGAGACTCCGGTGGAAGAAGGTGGACAGGATCAGTCCCTTGCAGGCTCTTCTGCTGGCCCCAGTAAGTCGTTCTATTGTTATATTAATACTTATACTTCCCTAACTTTTACAGCTCCTATTCATTACAAACTGTTTCCCAATAATTCTATGTTTTACAAAACAGTCTTTGATCTTCTTCTAATGTAGACTACTTTCTACATTCTTATCCTGCCTCTACCATCACTCTCTGTGCTACTACTATTGACGATTATGAGTCGGTCTGTGTAGGTAGCTAAGCTTGCCCAGTCGGCAAATGGTGTGAAACAAAACTCTGATCCTGCAATAGCTCTGGGCACTGAGTGCAGTCCTCTGGGTTGCCCTTGCTGTCTATTCCAGTCTTCTTAATGTAAGTGCTTTGACAATTTCCAACAACAAAATGTCATTGTTTACACCAAGTAAAAGGTAGCAGTTGCTTTTTTGATTTGAGAGGGGCACATCCCATACCGCTAATGTTTCAGGGACTATTCTGCACATAAAGAAGTATGGACAAGAGAAATAGGACACGCCGAACTCAGCGCCCTACTAACGAAGCCATCAGCCGACCCCACCGACCTCAAGAACTACCGTCCCATCTCGCTGCTCCCGTTCCCCACAAAAGTCATTGAGAAGACTGTCAACAAGCAGCTGGCTGCCTTCCTCGAGACGAACGGATCCCTCGACCTCTCGCAGTCTGGCTTCTGGGCCAACCACAGCACCGAGACCGCCCTGATCGCAGCAACCGATGACATCCGAGCCCTGCTCGACAAAGGAGAAACAGCGGCCCTCATCCTCCTAGACCTCTCCGCGGCCTTCGACACTGTCTGCCACCGTACCCTAGTAAAGCGCCTCAGCAACGTCAGAATCCTGGAGAAGGCACTGGAATGGATCACCTCCTTCCTCGCCAGAAGGACACAGAGAGTCCGCCTCCCCCCGTTCAGATCAGAAGACACCGAAGTAATCTGCGGCATCCCTCAAGGCTCCTCGCTGAGCCCAACACTCTTCAACGTCTACATGAGCCCCCTCGCAGCCATTGCATGCCAGCACAACCTCAACATCATCTCCTACGCCGACGACACCCAGCTGATCCTGTCCCTCACCAATGACCCCGCCACCGCCAGAGCCAAACTACACGAAGGGATGAAAGAGGTAGCCGAATGGATGAAGAACAGCCGCCTGAAATTGAACTCGGACAAGACGGAAGTCCTCATCCTGGGATCCTCACCCTCCACCTGGGACGACTCCTGGTGACCCCCTGCCCTAGGCAGCGCACCCAAACCAACAGACCATGCACGGAACCTGGGATTCATCCTGGACTCCTCCCTCTCCATGACCAGACAAGTCAACGCCGTCTCCTCATCGTGCTTCAACATCCTACGCATGCTGCGCAAGATCTTCCAGTGGATCCCCACTGAGACCAGGAAGATGGTCACCCAGGCCCTCGTCACCAGCCGTCTGGACTACGGCAACTCCCTCTACGCCAGAACCACCGCCAAACTCCAGAAAAGACTCCAGCGGATCCAGAACGCCTCAGCTCGACTCATCCTGGATATCCCCCGTCGCAACCACATCTCCGGACACCTGAAAGACCTGCACTGGCTCCCGGTCAACAAGAGAATCACCTTCCGTCTCCTCACCCACGCACACAAAGCCCTGGACAACCAAGGCCCAGGATACCTCAACAGCCGCCTCAACTTCTACGCTCCCAATCGCCAGCTTCGATCAACCGGCCACGCCCTCGCCGCCGTCCCCCGCATCCGAAGAGCCACCACAGGGGGAAGGTCCTTCTCCTACCTCGCCGCCAAGATCTGGAACTCCCTCCCGACCCACCTCCTCCTGACCCAGGACCACCTCGCCTTCAGGAAGCAGCTCAAGACCTTGCTGTTCGAGCAGTAGCGGACCCCCCCTCCCCTAGCGCCTTCAGACCCTCCGGGTGAGTAGCGCGCTATATATAAATGCTTTGATTGATTGATTGATTGATTGTTGATGATAGGTGCAGTTCGACTTTTGACATAACTCAGTCCGAACAGAAGTTGAACCCCCAATCCCCTGACCGACTATCTAGTGTGTCTGACCAATGATTTTACAACCCCGAAGAACAGAAGAAGACTACCGCCGAGTCCCTTGCCTATCTGAGTCACTGAAACATGACTGCCACGTGCAGTAGTTCAAACCCTTCCGCTCACTCACTCGTGAACAAAAACCACACAGTGTTTGTTAGTTTTAAAGTTTTATTTTCAATTAAGAAATGAAAACATGATTTCTTTATTTTTAATAGCGTAGTATTCAGAGCGAGCAATGGTGATGGATGAAGATGAAGTTAAAGTTTAAACAACATTTCCATGAATGAAATTAGTATTACTCAAACTTAATATTAGTAAACAGACACATGAAATTATTAGAATAACTGTGCAGGAGGCCCCACCTTCTTTAAAGTACTTAAAGTACTGCTGGTGATGACTTACTAGTAGTTGGCGAATGGTCTGGCAGAAGGGCAATGGAATCTTCTTTCTGTAATGAGAAAAATGGTCCCGTTAAGCAAGCATTCATCAGTTGTCATAAGAAGAAGTGTAGCATTTAATGGAATAAGCATATAAAAGGTTAACACTTCCTCCCCAAATCCGTTACTTTTTTTCAATCCCAGTAATAAAAAATGTGCTATGTAACATGTGCTATGTTCTAATTCCGACCCGGCTACCGGGTACTGTGGGGTTCTCGCTGATTCGTCTCAGCCGTCTCAGCTTTGCAGCGTCTCCACGTGTAAAAAATGACTTCCGCATTTACACGCGGAGACGCTGGAAAGCAGTACGGCTTAACCTGCCACGCACACGGATACTCCTATGGTGTGTCGCATCTTTGGTCTTAACCATCACACGGACGGCTGAGACGAATCAGCGAGAACCTCCATAGTACCCGGTAGCCAGGTCGTCATTAGAACCGGCTGAGAGCACATAGCCATTGTGGCAATAGCTTTGAAACCGCTGCCCGCGGGAGCCATGATGAAGTCGTGGGCTACTAGCCCTGACGAAAGACGTGTTTCCTGGGCGTGGTGAATAAAATCTGAATTTAAGAAAAACTTCCATCAATACTACTTCCACATTGTTTGTCTATTGCTTGTGTTGTTTGATTACCTACAGCATTTACTCTGTAAAAGGAGACGTGTGCACAGATACCTGTTGTATCAATTATGTTTGGATCTTGGTCCTTATTGGAGGTTTAGGTTCTTCCTCCGATCTGGGGCACCGTCAAAATAGAGGTTAGAAATTATAAATAACGTCTCACGCGGTAGGCGCCGGTTGTGGATCGACAATCAAAAAACCTTGTCCGTTATCTTCAAAATGTTATACTGTGTTTGCTACTTGCTGGTGTTACTGATGCTGGTGTTACTGAGTGTCAACTTTCCGTTGAATTATTTTGACTTTATGTTAAAGACTATTGGCTACAGTATTTTTCTTTCTTTCTTCATAGATGCTACTCCAAAATAGCTCACCCGCAAGGAGATGGCTGTCCGGGCCAGGGCCCGTAAGCTGGAGGCTATTTGTGCCGATTATCGGCGGTTGTGGGCTCGGGAGCATGAGGACACATCAACATCAACCAGTACATCCTCCTCCACTGCCCCCGGGTCCACCAGCCACAAGCCTCCAGCCAAACGGAGCCGTGGCCCGACAGCCTCCCGCCGCCGCCCCACAGCAGCAAAAACAACAGCTGCCCCCCCCAGACCCTCGATGGCACGTGTGTGCCGCCTCCGAAAGCGAGTGGACTACCTGGAGCAGTTGGGCGAAAAACATCTGCGCCAGCTCCGGGACCTCTGCAAAGAGCTGCGGGACGTTCAGCACCAGCTGTCCAGACTACACCACCGGAGGAAGTGCCTGTACCTTGCCCCTTTTTCAAAGACTGTTGGGGAGTGGGAATTGGGTTTTTGGGAAAGGGGACTTTTTGATTTTTGGACATTGGTGTGGTTAGTGAGGGGGGGTGAGTTGGGGTAATTTATTTTATTTTTGTGACAACAACATCCATAATTGATGTTTCTTAATAATTATATTTTTCATACCAAAACACAGTATACGCGCTCATATCATTTTGTGTATGGGTTGGGGGAGGTTACTGGACGTTTGGTTTTTCAAACTTACCAGCATGAATGAAACATCTTGTCCTGAAATCTACCAAAATGCAAGTAACCAAGTTAGTCAATTCAGTAGCCCTACTACTGTACTTTACTAGTAGTACTGTCAGTCTCTGCTCTCCTCCCAACTTAGTCCTAGCCCATTATTTTACTACCTTTCCAATATGCTTATCTTACCTGTGATTTATGAATCACGGTTGGTGAATAAGGTTGGTTGTTGAGTTGAATCCTCGACGGATGCAATATCATTGTTGTGCTGGTAGCAGTAGTGGTACACACTGGCAGTATCACCATATGAAAAAAAGGAAATTAAACATTGAGTGGGCTGAGCGTAGCATTAGAAACTGTACATTAGATAGTACGGTAGAGAACAGTGCCCTAAATTGTAGCCTAAGCAGTGTTAAATTAATGTAAATACAAGGAGTAGTTGCGTGGAGTTTGACTGCTATAAGAAATTAGGGCAAAGGACAAGTCATAAACGTAACTTAAGCATAAAGCATTTGATTGTTCACGTCGTGTAGGAGGAGGATGTTCTTATCAATCCACAATGGCGCACATGAGCTTCTGATTGTCATGATTTTGGTTGCTTTGACCTAATCCTCCCCAGCAAGTGTGTGAAATTTATTGTTGTTGTCAGTCACACCACAATGAAATACCACACAGCCCGGGAGAAGAGGGTTAGGGTTTGAAAATTGGATGGGAATGGGATTTTTTGGGAAAGTTTAGTAGAGAGGAAAAAAACACAGCATGGACAGTCAAACAACAAATGAAGAGAAACAAATCTTTGGATTTGAAGATATTGATACATCTTTAAAGGGACATAAAGGAAGTGCACTACAGCATGCCAGAAGTTGTTTACTAAATGGATGGTTAGGTTACTGCAAACTAGCACTACTACTTACTGCAACTTACTAGTAACTGCGAAGAAACAAGTTGAAAGTACAGGGCTGCAGTCATTACGCAATTTCACTTGCCACTCTGCCATCAGAGAGAATAAACACTTAGAACATTAAATTACTATTAAACATAGCAAACACATAGCAAATTTAGAAGCAGAGAGCAAAGAAATGTAGAGTTACACTCATAGAAGTTCACAGCAATAACATTACTTAAAAGTTAATTGGAAATGAATGGATACTGTTACTGTATGTTGTTGTACTTGTCCTGTTGAATTTGGGAAGTTGCCTGCATCAAGCCATTCCTCTTATTTGCGTTTCTCCTCCGTTCCATCTGACGCTCCATCGATCAATCTTGGTGACCAGAAGACACCCTGTCCACTGCCTGCCTGGCGGATGCTGAATTGCTGGTCGCTAATGTGAAGTCTGACTTCATCTTTTTTTCTATTGCACATGGTGAAAGCCGCCCTGTACATGTTGATGCAAAAACAGGAAGTGATATTAAAACACCACTGAGAAAAAAATATAAGGTACATAGGCTGTGTAGTGCAAAAAGTCACACTTTCAGTTTCAGAATCGACAGTACAATAGTTTCGAAAGGGCGTACTCTGAGTCTCCTTTTGAAGGATAAATAAGTATGGGTGAATTTTGCGGATCTATCCCCTCAAGCTAGGTGTAGTGTAAACTACGATTTTAGAACAAAATTAGACCTTCCCAGCAGTGCTCTTAGACCCATAAACACAGACGCTAAAATGTAGAATACCCCCAATCAGACCACAAAAAACGTGCAATACTGCTACCTGTCTGAGGCCTAGTGGAAAATGGTGACAAAAGGTACTTTGAAAGTAAAGTAGGCCCAAATCCCCCTTCCCACCATGGATTTTCTTCAAACCACTTCCAACCAAAATTAGACATTTCTCGACAAGTGCTTCAAGAGTAGACCCCGGAACACAGTTGCCAAAATCTCGAACACCCCCAAACACATGCAATACTGCTAACCCTAACGAGCCCTAAGTTAAAAATAGTGTAAAACGCTTTCTTTAACTAGGCCCTAACACACCTTTGCCACCATGGATTTCTGTCAAACCTCTTGCAATCAAAAGGTTCCATACCCAGCATTGCTCCAAGACCCCAAACCCACTCACAAACACCAGGACCCCCCCCCAAACAGCCCCCTGGAAACGCTAAAGTGAGCGAAATTCCTGAAAATGGAAAAAACTTTTTCACCTCCGATTTTCTCCAAACCACTTTTATCCGGCATTATACCTTCACTGCTATACCCCCATACCTGTAAATCCAGGCGGAAACAAGTTTAACCCCCCCAAACAGCCAATAAGCAAAAATGGAAAAATTTGCACTTTGTCAAATTTCTGCATATTTCCCAGATCACTCCGTGCGCGCTCTGCAGCTAGGCCCTAACTCCCCTTTGCCACCATGGATTTCTGTCAAACTACTTGCAATCAAAAGTATCCATACCCAGCGTTGCTCCAAGACCCCAAAACCCACCCACAAACACCAGGAACCCCCCAAACAGCCCCCCGAAAATGCTAAAGTGAGCGAAGTTCCTGAAAATGGAAAAACGTTTTCATCTCCGATTTCTCCAAACCACATTTATCCGGTATTAGACCTTCACAGCAATGCCCACAGACCCGTCAACCCAGGCAGAAACAATTTTAACACCCCCAAACAGGCAAAAAGCAAAAATACAAAAACGGGGACTTAGAAATATTTAGCCCTAGTTCCAAAATCACTCCGTGCACGCTCTGCAGCTAGGCCCTAACTCCCCTTTGCCACCAGGTATTTCTGTCCAACCACTTGCAATCAAAAGTATCCATACCCAGCGTTGCTCCAAGACCCCAAAACCCACCCACAAACACCAGCAACCCCCCCAAACAGCCCCCCAAAAACGCTAAAGTGAGCACAATTCCTGAAAATGGAAAAACCTTTTCACCTCAGATTTTCTCAAAACCACTTTTATCCGGTATTAGACCTTCACAGCAATGCCCCCAGACCCGTCAACCCAGGTGGAAACAAGTGTAACACCCCCAAACAGCCAAAAAGCACAAATACAAAAACGGGGACTTAGAAATATTTAGCCCTAGTTCCAAAATCACTCCGGGCGCGCTCTGCTGCTATGCCGTAACTCCCCTTTGCCACCATGGATTTCTGTCAAACCACTTGCAATCAAAATTATCCATATCCAGCGTTGCTCCAAGACCCCAAAACCCCCCCACAAACACCAGGAACCCCCCCTAACAGCCCCTCGAAAACGCTAAAGTGAGAGAAATTGCTGAAAATGGAAAAACTTTTTCACCTCCGATTTTCTCCACACCACTTTTATCCGGTATTAGACCTTCCCAGCAATGCCCCCAGACCCGTCAACCTAGGCGGAAACAAGTTTAACACCCCCAAACAGCCAAAAAGTCAAACAGCAAAAAGTGAGACTTAGCAAATTTCGGGCCTACCTGGAATTCAGTCCAAATGCGCTGTGCAGCTTGGCCCTATCTCCCATTTTCCACCATGGATTTCAAGAAAAATTAATGCAATCAACATTAGACTGTGCCAGCAGTGCTCCCAGACCCCAAAACCCACCCACAAAAACCTGGAATCCCACCAAACAGCACCCCAAAGACAGGCAAGTGAGCAAAAACGCAAAAACTTTTTCACCATGGATTTGGTCCAAAACACTTGATTCAGACATTAGACCTTCCGAGCTATGCCCCCAGACCCTTGCAGCCACCCGCAAAAAAGCAGAACACCCCCAAACAGGCAAAAAGCAAAAATCGGCCTACCTTCAATTCAGTCCAAATACGCTGTGCAGCTAGGCCCTAACTCCCCTTTTCCACCATGGATTTCCTGAAAAACAAATGCAATCAACATTAGACTGTGCAAGCAGTACTCTCAGACCCCAAAAACCACCCACAAAAACCTGGAAGCCCCCCAAACAGCACCCCAAAGACAGGCAAGTGAGCAAAAATGCAAAAACTTTTTTCACCATGGATTTAGTCCAAACCACTTGATTCCGATATTAGACCTTCCGAGCTATGCCCCCAGACCCCTGCAGCCACTGGCAAAAAAGTAGAACACCCCCTGTCGTAATTGGCCCGGCCGCATTAGCGATAAGCTGAACCTACACGTTGTCCTCCTTAACTTGGCTATATATGAAAAACGCCATTTTCTATGTTGCAGCGGCCATCTTAGATCATGAACGGCCTCATGGCCGGCGTGCCCTTTAGTCCGTTGTCCGTTCCACTGACCACTTCAGTCTGCCCAGCAACAGGCTATTTTTAGTATTGGTCAAGCCACACATGCGCAGTTCACACTGACCAGTCATTCCTCAGGAATGTGCCGCAAACTGACCAGTGGGTTTGAAACCCTCCAATGAGCTGGCAGTATTCCAAAATATGCCCTTATATGTACATAATGTTCTGTAACTTTGTGCCGCGTGTACGTTTTATTACCTGTACAATGATATAAAAGAAGGGTCACACCGATGTTCGGTGTGATACCTCTTGCATTACCGAAGGGTGCTGTTTGAGTGTACCACCACCCCATGGGGTCTTAATAAACTTGTTCTTTGACTTTTACAGTTTCCGTGCCAACAGTTCTTGACTGTAAGTGGGTTATCTTCGGAGCATGTAGGCCTTGGGAACCCTAATTACTTCAAATTGGCGACCACGAAGGGACTCATCGGCGACTCGGATGCCCGAAGGAGAGGTCGTGACGAAGGTTTGGAAACTCGCCATGGACGCGCGCTGCCACGAGTGACCCGAGTCTTGGCTGCCACGGTGTTTTTTCCTTTCCTTCCGAACTGACCTTCCAGGTGGCGCCGGTCTCCGACTGAGTTTTCGAGTGTCTGCATTGCTGAGAAAGTGCCGTTTGGCTGATTTGGCTTACAAGACCTTGGCAGTTGGAATCTGGACATTTAAGACTTTGGGTAAGCTTTGTGTTCGGTAAGGTAGTCTTCGGACGCTTACTGAAATTCTGTGATTTGTGATTGGTAAGGTAGTCCTCGGACGCTTGCCGTAGTCCTACGTTTTGATCTGAGTTAGCTAACATTGTGAATTTGTGATCTTTGAACTTATATGTGTAGTGCACTTCACATAGGCAGGCATGTAGAGATGTTTCTCTAACTTTGTTTTTTTTCCTTTGAGCGGCACATTTGTGTGAAGTACTGTAAGTGCCTTTTTAGACGGTGTCACGCTTTCGTGATACTTTTTGAACATGCCTGTTTTCAGCACACTTCGAGGGATGTGCTGTCTTGGAGAGGGTACCTCAATTAGGTTAGCGGAAGCACAGCCGGCTCCCCCAGAGGGAACACCAAATCGTGAGATGTATATCAAGCATGGCCTTCCCCCTATTATGTACAGCAAATTATGGCATAAGTATACAAAGGCCGATCCTGAATTGCAATGGCCTCTACATGGGTCGTTCGATTTACGTAAAGTACAGTTTGTAGAGCAATGTTTGTTTCAACGCAGGTCTAGACAAAATATGTTTGATTGCGTGCGAATGTGGGAGAAAGCGGTGCGCGAGCGAATGAAGCGTGAGGTTGCCTTGGCGGACAAAGAGCAGCGCAAGGCTGCTCGGGATAAGGCTTTACAGCTTGAGGAGAAGGAGGCTCAAGAGAAGAAAGAAAGGGAGGAACGGGAATGTAAATTGCAGACGATTGGTCAATTTCCTATCCGCCGACCACTTTATCCTGTCCTTAATAATGAAATTGATGATTTTTCTTTGTTAGATCGGTCACCGCCTCCGTATGTTTCACCGACGGCTCCAGCTGTGGATTCAGAAGGTGAAGGACAGGATAAGTCGGTCCAGAAGGGTGTATCCGCTCTCAGGTTTACTGCGGAGAGGTCCGCTCATTTACGTAGTTGGGCTCGTAAAGTGAATAAGAATTGTGTTACTCAGGAGCAGTTGCTAACAGAAAAGAACGCTTGGTCGGATCTTGAATTAATGTATTTTTTGTCTAGTTTGGCGGATGAAGTTGTAGGCACATATCGTGACTTTTCAGACACGTTAGAGCCTAAATCGTTGTCAGTATATCGTGAGAATTTGGCTAAAGGTGATTTTGATCTTTCAGATGTTGATGACCTATTCAAGCAACTGATCAAGCTGCGGGATGAGACAGCCGGATTACGGGAGGAGAGGAAAAAGAGGCAAAAGGAGTCTGGTTCGGGCAATAATGGGCAGACTAAGGAGTGCTCTCTCCGTGGTTCAGATAAGAGTCTTGCATTGCATGTTATGCCTATGCGTGAAGCCGCGCCTTTGTATGTTCCACCTAAAGGGGAAGGTACGGATGATGATAAATTGTCGAAGGATGCGAAAGGGTATTTTGTGTATAATTGGGTATATACACCGTGGAATAGAGCAGCTGTTATGGCCTTGAAAAATTCTTTACCTGATCTGCGGAAGAATCCGGCCGCATTCTATGAGGGGGTGGAGGGGGCTATTTCGTCTTGTGTGATGACGCTTGTGGACATAGATTTGTTCTTTGGGTTAATTCTGCCACCTGATATGTGGCGGCAAATTCGTAAAAATAATGATGAAACGATATTGGGGGGAACATGGAAAGAAATAAATGCTGCAGATTTAGATAGAGAACCAGCATGTAAGCCTTGCCAGCTAATTCTAGACCTTCCGGCAGCTATTTTGAATAAATTAAAAATGCTTGTTTCCTCCAAAAAGATTGATTGGACCATGCTAACGTCGTGTAAGCAGAAACCCGATGAAACGGTCTCAGATTTCTTTACACGCTTCGAGGAGGCGTTTCATGATTACAGTGGTCAATCTTTGACAGACGATACGGGTCGGCATTTGTTTGTAGATAAGTATGTGGCTAATCTCCTACCGGAGATTGCGAAACGATTGAAGTCGAGTGAAAGTTCCTGGGCCACGGCGACCCCTGCGTCCTTGTTAACTATGGCTCAGTATTATGAGCGGCAGGAATTGGAGGCTAAAGAAAGTGTAGAGAAAAAGGCGAAAGAATTGAAAACGAAGGTGATGTTGGCACAGGTTCGGGGAACACAGGGTAGAGGGAATGATAGAGGTAGACGAGGTGGAGGAAACGCATCGTATGGTCGTACGGACATAGCGGAGGATCAGTGTGCGTATTGTAAGGAGTTTGGGCATTGGGCCGAAGATTGTCCGGTACTTCGTGAACAGCGTAGTCAGCGTGGTCGAGGAAGTGGAAGGTCAAGAGGAGGTTATACTGGAGCGAGAGGTGGTGGAGGTGCTCGTAGGCAGGTTGAGGAGAGGGGCCGTGGCCAGGACGAACGAAATACGTTTGATAGACGGAATCAATATCAGATTTAGGAGGGAGAGAATGTGGAACATCAGGATTATGTGCATGCATAGGACTGCGTAGGATGGGGTAAGGAATCAGTTGAAGTGCCGGTAGATCAGCAGGGTCCATATGTAACAGCGGGCATTCTGGGTTCTACTGATCAATTTCTAGTCGACACAGGAGCTACTCGTAGCGCTTTGTCGAAAAACTTGGTTCCGAGGGCTCCCCTGTCTGGCGAAATGATTACGTGTGTAGGGTTTGATGGCACACCCTCCCCCAGCCCATTGTCCAAGCCCCTTGCACTATGTCTTGACAAATACTTTAGTTTCGGCCAATTTTTGTTATCACCCCATACCCCAGACAATATCCTGGGTATTGATTTGCTTAAATATTTTCGAGCGACAATACGTTGTGCTCCAGAGGGAGTGCGGGTTATCCTGAATGACAATTACCCTGACCCTGACAGATTTTATGCTATTTTAGACATTCCAGCTTTGGCCTCTCTACCGCATACGTTGTGGGCGACCTCAGATACGGATGTGGGAGAGATGCGTATTCCACCAATACACATTACTGTTAAGGAGGGGGCCCCTCTACCACGAGTGCCACAGTATAAGATTTCGAGAGACGGTGAAATTGCATTGATACATATTGTTCAGGATTTGATTTCTGCAGGGGTTGTGGAGGAGGTCCCTTATAATGTTTGTAACAGTCCTATCCTTCCGATTCTTAAGAGAGACACTGACGGCAAAGTCTATCGATTTATTATTGATTTGCGAGAGATCAACAAAATTGTCATTCCCCAATACCCGGTGGTGTCTGATATTACGACCTTGCTTACCTTGGTTCCACCGACAGCCACCACCTTTAGTGTTATTGACTTAAAGAATGCGTTTTTTTCCATCCCTGTTCATCCTGATAGCAGATATCTGTTCGGTTTTACGCTCAATAATAAATCGTATAGATTTTGTCGTGTTCCCCAAGGATATACTGAAAGTCCTAGCATCTACAGCCAGGCTTTGAAGAGGCAGCTAGATTCTTTTACATTGCAGTCTGGCGTTGCGCTCATCCAGTACGTGGATGACCTTCTGCTTGCCGCTGACTCCTATGCACAATGTGAACAGAGCACACTTGCGTTGCTTTCCTTTTTGGCACAAAACAATCATAAGGTTTCCAAGAAAAAGCTTCAATACTGTAGACCCCAGGTGACCTATCTCGGTCATCTGTTGTCTAAGGAGGGGCGCGCATTGACATCTGATCGAATTCAAGCAATTTTAGACACACCAGTCCCCCGCACGCAGAGAGATGTACGTGCCTTTATAGGGTTGACGTCCTTTTGTAGGCAATGGATCATGGGTTTTTCACATATTATAAAACCTTTGCTAGCATTACTGTCTAAAGCCACACCAATGCCTCTTGAGTGGACAGATGAATGTCAGAAGGCTTTTGAACAGCTGAGGCAGGCCCTTTGTTCTGCACCCGTGTTAGGCACACCAGATTATACGAAACTTTTCACATTATACGTGCACGAGAATGATGGGTGCGCGTTGTCAGTATTAGTGCAATTACACGGGGATAAGCAGAGACCATGTGCATATTTCTCTGCCGTTCTGGATCCTGTAGCACGAGGGTTGCCTGGGTGTTTTCGAGCGGTAGCAGCAACAGCAGTGGCCATACGACAGAGTGAGGGAATAGTGTTATCACATAAATTGTTGGTGTTAGTTCCTCACGCAGTAGATGCCCTGCTAAACCAAACAAAGACCCAATACCTCACGAGTGCACGGCTAACAGGATATGAGCTGACACTTTTGGCGCCACATATTACACTGAAAAGATGCGCTACTTTGAACCCTGCCACTTTATTGCCCTATCCGGCCGAGGAGGGTCAGGAAGAAAAACATCATGATTGTGTTTTCCTGACCGAGGAACAGACAAAGGGTCGTGTTGACCTACAGGATGTCCCACTTCCAGATGTGGATGGGGAACTGTGGGTCGATGGATCATGTTTAAGGCTGCCAGATGGCACGACTTCCGCAGCCTATGCGATCACGACACTTAAGACAGTGGTAGAAACAGCTAGGATACCACAAAAATCGGCTCAGGCAGCAGAGCTGATAGCCTTAACAAGAGCTTGCGAATTGAGTGCTGGTCTATGTGTGAACATATACACGGACAGCCGGTATGCCTTTGGAGTGGCACATGACTTCGGGCTACTCTGGAGAGAACGTGGGTTTTTGACATCGCACGGAGAGCACATTATGCACGGAGAGCTAGTGCGTGATCTCCTAAACGCGCTGCTTGGCCCAAAGAAAGTAGCGATAGTGAAGTGCAGTGCCCACAAAAAGATTACGGATAAAGTGGGCCAAGGAAATGCTTTTGCAGATAGCATAGCAAGACAAACGGCTATGTCCTGAACTAGTTCCCCTATGTATGTGGTACAATCGCAGGCTGAGCGATGGAATGATGCTAGAGCAGAAATATTGGATATTCAAAAATCAGCTACTGAATCTGAACTTGCGGCTTGGGCAGTAGATGGGGTACTAGATGACGAGGGTTGTTGGAGAAGCAAAGATATGGAGAAGTGGAAATTGCCTGCAGCTTACTTGCAGGCGATGGTCCAGATGACACATGGACTGGCCCATGTCGGAGCTCTTGCGATCACTCGACTCTTAACTCGAGTTTGGGAACATCCTGAGATTGCTAATACTGCAAAGAGAGTAGTGCAGATCTGCCTGGTATGTTTGCAACACAATCCTGGAAAGGGGACCCATACTCCGAAAGGAGGGTTCGTTCCACCTTCTGCACCATTTGAGGTGCTTCAAATGGATTACATCCAACTCGAGCGCTGCAATAACCTGAAGTACGTCCTAGTGGTGGTATGCGCTTTTAGCAAATGGGTTGAGGCCTACCCCACGAAAGACAACACGGCTTTGACAACAGCTAAGGTGTTGCTTAAGGAATTCTTTCCTCGCTTTGGAGTTTGCAAATTTCTGTGGAGCGATAATGGGCCTCATTTTGTTGGAAAGATTGTGGAATATGTACTGAAGGGGTTAGGGATTCAGCAGAAGTTCCACGCTGTATTCCACCCTCAGTCAGCAGGTTTGGTCGAGCGGTACAATGCTACGTTGAAGCTTAAGCTGGCCAAAATTGTGGCGTCTACATCGTTGAAGTGGCCAGATGCTTTGCCGCTAGCACTGCTCTCTCTTAGATCAGTACCCCACTCACGAACTGGCCTTACGCCTTATGAGGTGGTGTTTGGCCGCCCGATGAATATTTGGGGGGTGCCCAAGCCGCGATTAATACATGATGTGCCTTGTGTTATGATGAATGACTATTTGGCAAGATTAACAAATGATTTGCTCTCTATTCATCAACAGGTTCGAGAAGCGCTCCCTGACAACTCTACTGGAGAGGGCCATGATCTCCATCCTGGTGATCATGTTATGATACGCTCGTTTGAGAGAGCAAGCAGTCTGGAGCCCAGGTGGAAGGGCCCCGAGCAGGTCCTTCTTGCGACTCGCACCGCAGTACGAGTGACGAACAGGAAGCGGTGGGTGCATTCGACACATTGTCGCCGTGTCTCTCCGGATCTGGTGACTCCTGCTGTGCTGACTGATTACAAGGAGATCTTGGAGAAAGAAAAGAGCCCAGCTGTGACGTCGGCCGAAGTCGAGGGAGCCTTCCCGGACCACACTGTTGCCGGACGAGGACGCTACAACCTGCGTCCTCGATAAGAAGATTTTTGTCTTTTTGAACTGGTTGGTTACCGCTCCAGGTTTGTGAAACGGAAACCGGGAATTCCAAGGGGGGGGGGATCAGTTCTGCCAGTGTAGCGACACCCGTCTTGGCCCGGAGAAGAAAACAACGGCTACCTCGGAGTTCAGCACCACATTTTTTCTTTTTTTAGGTATACACGTATGTGTATGAGACACTTTGTGACTAAATCGAATTATTGAGACTTAGCAAAGGTTTTCAGAGCTATGGCATTATCAGCAGTACGAGATAAGAGACTCTTGGGTGCCACTCTCTTTGTCCTGACTATCGTAGTGATTGCGGTAATAGCCTGGGTAGTCGAACTTGTGGTACCTGCACGTGAACATTTGCTGCCAACTACCCCGGCTCCATCTGAACATTTCCATTTCACCCTGCCTTATCATGAAGAACGGCACCGACAGACTTATCTGAACAATAGTTTTATTCAGATCTTACATCACACACACAATATGACAAACACTTCAAATTGCTGGGTGTGTGGGATGTTGCCTGGGCATCAGAAGAAAGGGGGTACTCCCCTCATCCCTCTACCATTTTCGCATAATGGGTCTTGTAATGCATTTTATACTCTCCTCTTTACTTTGAGATGGCCTACAAAAGGGGGAGTGCTTTTTCGTTTGAATAAATTGTGTCATCATGATCGGGATGGGTATCCACAAGCTGAGGGTACTCGATTTGAATATGAGGAGTACCACCCTGACAATGAGTCTGCTTCACGAATGTATAGCAACCAGCGAAATGTCAATGTATCAAATGCACATGTTATCAACGTTATCGCTACCAAAGCAGACCTATGTATACGTAATAAAGGTGTAATTTCTGTTGGGAGAAGTGAATGTAACACTACACTTACGTTTGATAGCCCTACTGGTATATCGTTTGTCACTTCCCGAAATACTTACTTTATCTGTGGAACGAAAGGCTATCATCAGCTTCCTTTGGGATGGTCAGGCACTTGCTACGTGTCTTTTGTATTGCCGCCTGTATTCATTGCCCCACCCATGTATCACAACAATTATGTCCTCTATCACGACTTTGTCTTGAATCGTGATAAACGCTCCCTTGTCTTGGACGATGTTGACCAAACGGACACTACTTTACAACAATATGTGGACTTTAATTTGGGTTTGTTCTCTTTCGTCGGGGCAGCTTTGAACAGTCGAAAGATCCAACGACTAACTCGTGTTGTTGAGGCTGTGGCTAATGATACTGCAATTGCACTTGGAAATATCACTGAAGAAGTACAGATTTCTAGAATTGTTGCGCTTCAGAATAGGATGGTGTTGGATGTCGTTTTGGCTGATCGTGGGGGGGCATGTAGAATTATTGGAAGCAGCTGTTGCGTATATATTCCGGACAATTCTCCATCTGTGTATGATGCCATCTCCAAGCTCCATAAAATTGCAGCTGAGATACACCCGGACAATGGAACTTGGACGCTTTCGGGATGGTTCTGGTCCATGCTTGCAATTTGGGGCTGGAAACTGTTGACGATTCTCTGTATACTTGTAGGAGCCATGTTTTTCATATGCCTATGTATTCAATGTGGCCCAGTTTTATGTTCAATGTGTTTATCAGCTTGCATACCATCAAGACGAGCTCTTGCCCATGACAAATTGATGCTCCACAGAGAGGTAACACAAATAATGTTAATAGACATCGAGGATGAACATCCTGATTATGTTCACTATGAGGTAGATTCAGCTAAACGCTAAAAGGGTCGTCTGTCGTAATTGGCCCGGCCGCATTAGCGATTAGCTGAACCTACACGTTGTCCTCCTTAACTTGGCTATATATGAAAAACGCCATTTTCTATGTTGCAGCGGCCATCTTAGATCATGAACGGCCTCATGGCCGGCGTGCCCTTTAGTCCGTTGTCCGTTCCACTGACCACTTCAGTCTGCCCAGCAACAGGCTATTTTTAGTATTGGTCAAGCCACACATGCGCAGTTCACACTGACCAGTCATTCCTCAGGAATGTGCCGCAAACTGACCAGTGGGTTTGAAACCCTCCAATGAGCTGGCAGTATTCCAAAATATGCCCTTATATGTACATAATGTTCTGTAACTTTGTGCCGCGTGTACGTTTTATTACCTGTACAATGATATAAAAGAAGGGTCACACCGATGTTCGGTGTGATACCTTTTGCATTACCGAAGGGTGCTGTTTGAGTGTACCACCACCCCATGGGGTCTTAATAAACTTGTTCTTTGACTTTTACAGTTTCCGTGCCAACAGTTCTTGACTGTAAGTGGGTTATCTTCGGAGCATGTAGGCCTTGGGAACCCTAATTACTTCACCCCAAACAGGCAAAAAGCAAAAATGGGCCTACCTTCAATTCAGTCCAAATAAGCTGTGCAGTTAGGCCCTAACTCCCCTTTTCCACCATGGATTTCCTGAAAAACAAATGCAATCAACATTAGACTGTGCCAGCAGTGCTCCCAGACCCCAAAGCCCACCCACAAAAACCTGGATGCCCCCCAAACAGCACCTCAAAGACAGGCAAGTGAGCAAAAACGCAAAAATCTTTTCACCATGGATTTGGTCCAAAACACTTGATTCCGATATTAGTCCGATATTAGACCTTCCGAGCTATGCCCCCAGACCCTTGCAGCCACCCGCAAAAAAGCAGAACACCCCCAAACAGGCAAAAAGCAAAAATGGGCCTACCTTCAATTCAGTCCAAATAAGCTTTGCAGTTAGGCCCTAACTCCCCTTTTCCACCATGGATTTCCTGAAAAACAAATGCAATCAACATTACACTGTTCCAGCAGTGCTCCCAGACCCCAACAACCACCCACAAAAACCTGGAAGCCCCCCAAACAGCACCCCAAAGACAGGCAATTGAGCAAAAACGCAAACACTTTTTCACCATGGATTTGGTCCAAAACACTTGATTCCGATATTAGACCTTCCGAGATATGCCCCTGACCCCTGCAGCCACCCGCAAAAAAGCAGAACACCCCTAAACAGGCAAAAAGCAAAAATGCAATAACTCATACTTAGAAAGTTTTCAGCCAACCAGTCAACATCGGTCCAAACGCGCTCTGCAGCTAGGCCCTAAGTCCTCTTTCCCACCATGGATTTTCTTGAAATCACTTCCAATAAAAATAATGCTATCCCAGCAGTGCTCCCAGACCCCCACACCCTCCCCCACTAATCTAGAACACCCAAACAGCCCCCCAAAAACATGCAATACTGGTATATTCAAAACATGGCAAATTGCGCTGTTCACAAAACATTACTGTTTTCAGCACTTCCACTACTTTGATCCTCTTGAAACTCACCTGGACAGTCACTTGTTCCAGCGATTCACAAGAATCTCAGCAAGGCAGAACAAAATCGAACCACTGCGCTCCTTGAAAGAGAAGAAGAAGAAGAAGGTCTACGACTAGTTTTCACTTGGTTTTTACCCAAACACATGCGCCTGCAAAACACCCGAAAAGGACAAAATTCTGCCATTTCTGGACCAAAGTACACCAAACCCCCCTAAAACATTGCCAACATCATTATGAACGAGCCTGCATCGGGCCCGAGCCCTAAAATCAGCGTGAACCATACCAACTTAAACCCAAAAACCCTAGTAAAATGCACTGAACCCTAAACCGTAGATATGATTTGTCTGTCTGTTTCAAAAATCCTAGGTATGCTACATCAGGAGGATGCTTCACTCAGTAGTGCCTGCCTTGACCGTCTTCATGGCCCTGCCGCAAGCATGGGCCAAAAATCCGTTCCGCTCAAGATTTTGAGATTTTTCTGTACTTTCGCGAGATTTGCGAAATACCGAAAAACAGCAAATTTTGCAAACATAACGGATGTTTGGCCATAGCTTGAGGCAGTGCCATGCAGAGGTCAAGGCAGGCACCACTGAGTGAAGCAACCTGATGTAGCATACCTAGGCTTTTTGTCAGACAGACAAAGCATATCTAACTGTATGCAGCAAGCCACATAGCCCCAATTTTACATAAACTGCTGTCTGGAGTGGACTCAGCCTGGCATAACAACAACAGTACACTACCTCGCCATCGACCAATACATACCACGAATAGACAGACATGTAGTCCTGTTGTAGTAGTTGTTGTAGACTGGTTTACCTATTTGCCACTCACGAATTTGCCACATTTCTTTCGTAAATCGACGCTGATGATCCATCCATCCCAATGAGTGACTGTAAAGAAAAAATATATATTATTTAATCAATCATCATGGTATATTGGCAAGTGAGTCCAAGAGCATTTTGCATATTTTGTGAAATGCAATATAGTTGCCCCTGAATTTGAAGTACAATTTTAATTAAACAAGGTAAAAAAAAAGAGTTGTTGATTGACATGAGTTACAATTACTGTGTGAAAGATTAGATAATAACTAAGACAAGAAGACATATGAATCATCATTTCATGCACAAAAAACAAACAGCAATTGGTTTCATCAGAGCCAGACAGCCATTGCTGTCCAGTGCATGCCATCTTCTCAATTGTTCATTACCTGTTCTTCTTTTTGTCCGCATCTTCTTCGGAAAGTGAGGGCCCACAGGGCAGCCTCTCCTGTCAATATCAGAAGTAACTCTGTCAGCAATCAGCAAGCGTGTAGTCAGTCAGTAATTTCAGTCCCACTTGAGGGGACTTGTCGTAATCCATCCATTTGCCTTGAGGGAAATGGATAGGGGTGAGGTAATAGAAATTTTCAGGTAGCCAAAGTGTCCCCCAACTCGCACCCTATCCAAGCACCCATGTTCCTTGTATGTTGTGTAACTTCCGTTCTGTTCATGCTAGAGAGACGCAAATACATTTGCGTCCATCCTTAACATGTGAGCTATTCAACCATACCAAGATGTCCTGTTAATTATGTTCCTAAGCATACGGTGCCACCGTCTTTATGTGATGCACTTCTGAAATTCACACACGTTTTCTCCATGTTTCCCGGCCCAGTCGAGCTAGGCCCTTAACGAGGCCTTTTTGCCTCATCTCTCCTGTCTCCGAAAACTGCACGCATCCCTGACCCCTGCCTTACTTCCTACCAGCGCAGCGGTGCCCGGCTCGGCCTGGACTGCCTGCCAAATTCATGTTTTGCCTACAGGTATCTGCTCAGCCTCCTAGAAAACACATTCCAGTCTAGTGAAATGGGTAAACATAATCCCGGCTGCAGAGCAAAGGGCCCGGCCTTCCTGTCCTCCTTGCAAGTGATTTACTGAACCCGTTACCATGGTAGGCCCATGGCCCCTCGCATTGCATCAAGACACGTATGCATGTACTAACTTTTAGTATTAAACGGCCCCTGCCCAAGAGACCTTTTACTTCAGACACTACATCCTCCAAACAACAGATACTAGATATGCTATAGGTACAGGTTGCCCTGACTCTCCAGACATCAGTCTCCTCCACTAGTGCTAAAGTCAAAGCCCCAGTTTCACGTCATACTAGTTGCGCGCGCATATAGGCGAAGGGTTTCTGCTGATTCTGCAACTTCTCACTTTACATCCACCCACATGTGACATATCTTGTGACGTTTCTCTGACATGTACAGTGCACGCCCATGTGTACGCCTCTTTTCACGCCTCCTCTTACGCACATGTGTTCTTATCTCTCTCTTTTCACCTGTTACGCCTACTGTATTGGATTCAAGTGTAACGATTTACTATATATAATGTGTAATGTTAATAAAACGTTGAATGTCCCTTCCTGAACCTGCGTGGTGATGGAACCCAATATCCTTTGCTTCGAAGCATAATATTAAAGCCCGCATGACTCAGATACCACGGACTCTGCCTCTCATTTAAATGAGCTGTCTTGTATCGATGATTATATGGAAAAAATGATTAGGTAAAATATATTTAACACAGGGGGAGTCTGGAGGAGGAGTATAAAGGAGCATGATTGAGTTGTGAACTTGTGAACCTCAGGAATGCAGACTGCGGTCCTCAAAATCAATAAGGAATATAAGATGAAGACACTGCTGCTGATAGACTTGTTGTGATTATGTGATTAGAGTTTTGTTGTGGTAAAAGTTGCAGAACAAAGAAAGACACACAGGAATAAAAGTGAATAAGGACGAAAAAAAGGAAGTCATTTTCAGGGCTTGGTGTCAGGGAAGTAGAGCTCGTCCTCCAACTCCATGAATTGAGACGGGAGTAGGTCAGGTAACAGAGAAGAATTTCCGTCACCTAAGTCGATGTCCTCATCTTCCTGTGTGCATTCAATTATTTGTAATCTGGTGGTATCAAATGCTGATTCATCTTGATCAGTGTTAACCTCTCCACGTTTTTGGCCGAGAGGCGGGACCTTTTTGAAGTTACAATGGCACCAGCAGCACTGAAAACATGTTCAGAAGACACACATGTGAGTGGGCAAGGCAAATACTTTAGAGCGATGTTGGTGATCAGTGGCCATAGAGCCATTTTCATGTACCAATACAGCAATGGGTTCTTGGTAACAAAGACCTGTGTTTGGTCATCCAGACATGCCTGCACCATCAACTCAAGGTTCTCCATGGTTGCTCCACTTTGCGTACCATCTGTGGCCTTCTCAGCATTGGAACGAACAAACCCTTGATGAGTTAGCCAATCCGCTTCTGACAATATTATGGCTGGGCCTGGTGCAGGTGAGGATGATGATAGGGTTGCTGCTGGTGTCGTTAACGACTGTGAGGGAAGGGTACTCCCTTCGCCCACAGATTCAGAAGTGGAACTTGACCCTGGATCGTCTGCTGATTCAGTTGGACTTCTGACGGCTCCTTGAATTTTCTGCCGATCTTTTTCGAACCGACTGGCTGACACAGCTATCAAATGTTTGTACTTTGAAATATCTGCCTCATTGAAAGGAATGAATGCTTTGCTGGCCACTGCCTTTTTGTACCGTGAATCCAGAATAGTGGCACAAATGTAATGTTGTCCTGTATGTATCTTTTGAAGCCTTTCATTGGCAACTAGGCGGCTTAATAAGTTCTCCGCCAACAGATATGCAGATTGCTTTCCACCATCATCTCTCAACGTTGAAGACACTGCCTTCAGTTGGTGCTCTAGCATGCGCAACAATGGGATAGCTTTGCTCAAAGAACAGTCCTCCCTGCTGACTTCACACGTGAAGACCTCAAAAGGACGAAGCATGTCTGTCAGGCTTTTAACTAGCTGCCATTTCTCCAACTCTAGCCTCAGGTCAATAGAACCTACTGTAAAGATATAGTAATTGATTACCATGCACGGCTCAAACAGATGCTCAAGCATGTAAAAGGTTGAGTTCCAACGTGTTTCCACCTCCTGGATAAGTCCTTTGACTGGCACTTTATGTACATATTGAATGCTCCTCAGCTGCTTCCGGGCCTTAAAAGAATGGCTGAAATATGTGCAGATTCTTCGGCAGGTACACAGTAACTTTTTGACTTGGTTTTCAGTTTTCAAGAAATCTTAAACAACCAGGTGTATACAGTGCGCCAAACACAGCGTCCTGCATGGCCTTAACTATATTACTGCCATTGTCCGTGGAAACATAACCAACTATGCGATTTATTGGTTGCAGCCATTCAGAGACCTTACTGTTAAACGCATCCAAAAGTTTTTTGCAGTATGAGTTTTCTCCATGGCAAACATGGCTAATGTTGCATGTTTCCGAGTAGCTTGAAAAACTGTGTCCAGGTCAACAACTGCACTTGACTTGTCTCTAACCACTGCAAAAGACCCTGCAAAAGAGACCCAGTGTGCAGGGATGCACATGTAATCAAGGGCTTGGCAACTGGTCTTCATGTCTGTTGTCAAGTGGATAGTGTGAACAGCACTCTTCTGCAAAGCTGCCCCAATCACCTCCAGCACATCTTGATGTAGTGCTGGAACCACAACTCTGGCAAAATAGGACCGGCTAGGAACCTCCCATTTAGGGCAGACTATTGCCACTAATTCTAGAAACCCCAACCCTTCCACGAAAGAAAAAGGGAGAAGGTCCAGTGCTAGCATTTTAGCCAGCTTTGCGTTATACAGACGTACCGTTGGGTGGTTGCGTTCAAATGGCGCCTCCGACCAGAACAATCCGCGAATGGTGGGCTGGATCATTTTACGTGAAGATGATGATGATGACGTCTTCAAACCAGTTAGGCCCATTGATGTAGTTTTTCGCATTGGTGTCTCTACAACACTCTTAGTGTACCTCATAGATGTTGCAGGGGTAGAGAGCGATACCACTGCAGTGCTGCTGCCAGCAGAACTGGGTGTACCAGACAAAAATGTCTGTCGCTTCTTCTCTTCCCCCCTGCACGATCAGATTCTCGTGATCATCAGATGCAATATCAAGGGATACATTTGGATTTGTTTTTCTTTTGGCTTTCTCGTTCTTCCTCATGTGTGCTTCCCACTGGATAGGGTGGTGTTGCTTGAGATGACCTCTCTGGCCTCCTGTACCATAGTTGGTACCAAGCTTACCCCGACTAACGGATACTTTACAAATCGAACAAACGACCATGTTTTCCGCCTTTGCGCTAACAGTAACGAAGTCCCAAACTGGGGACTGGTGATGTCTGCTGAAGGTGGAGGTGCTACTTTGACTTTCGATGCCAGATGAAGTGGAGGATGGGCGTGGCTGTATTCATTTCTGTTGTTCACTGACAGCACCACTACTTGAGGTCGAGCCGGATGGAGGTCCATGCCGGCCCTTCTGACTAAAAAAGATGAGAGCTGTAGGTCGTGTTGGTGTTGTAGTTAACGGTGGTGGTACCAGTGTCACGCCGCCCATATCCTGCTCAGCAGCCATTCGGGCTAGGGTGAAAATGTCAGTCTGCTGCATGCCCGCTGGGGCTGGAGTGACAATTGTGATGACTGGGTCATCGTCACACTGTTCATCAGCAGCAGAAGACACCACTTCTTGTTCGTCGTCATCAGCCATAAGTCGAAGCTTTGCGGGAGCCTTCCTTTTAGGCTTAGCTACCTTTGTCGACTCATCATTGTGTGCCTCACTCTCAGACTGCATTTGTGGGTTCCAATCAGGATCAAGGTCATCAGAAGGAAGGGAGCTTGAAGAAGAACCTGTAGTAGTAGTAGCCATCCTTGACCTTTATCTTGCTGGGGATCTGGAAGACAATAAATCATCATCAGGAGGAGTGGCTTCCTCTGGTGATACCTCCTCTTGAATAGCAATTTCCTGATGTGCCCCTACTTCTGGAGGAACAAGCATTGTAGGCAGTTGAGCCGCTCCATGAACCTCCAGTCGCACCTCTCCATGCACCTGTCCATGCGCCTCTCCATGCGGCTCTCCTTGCGGCTGTACTTGCGCCTCTCCTTGCGGCTGTACTTGCGCCTCTCCTTGCCCATGTACTTGCGCTTGTACTACTTGCACCTGTGTTTGTGGTTGTGGTTGTGGTTGTTGAACACTCGTCAGCTGAATTATACCCGGCGTTGATTGGATGGTACTTTCTTGTGATGAGCCAAGATCACTGGTCGATGATGAATCAATAACCAAAGTGGCTGCCGCAGCAGCACTCATGGTGGTCTTGGACCTAACTTGGCGTGGTGGCACTGAGCCTAATGAAGCCGAGGTGCTGCTTCCAGCTTGGTCCCCGGCGGACACCGCTGCTGCTGCAGGCGTAGTTGTTTTCCCAGAAAAAGGTTTCAGTGGGCACACCAGTCTCCTTGGTAGGTGGTGCCATTTGCTTCTTCTGCTCCTTCTTACTGGCTGTGGCACTATCAACTTTCTTCGCTGAGGCGCTACAGCCAACTTTCTTTGGGGCCATCTTATTGAGATGTCAGAACAGCAGGCCGCAGTTGCACGAGTTGCAGAGTTGTCTTGTCTGTGGCCACATGTGACGTCACGTGACGTTGTGCTGCACACACCACTGCAGGACTTCTTCCTGACACTGGTGGTTCTCTTGTGCACCTAAAAGCAATGGAAGCCAGAGGAACATCAGTTATACACCCCAAAAAGTCGAAAAACTCTCAAAAATCACCACAATCCCATGCCATCCATGCCCTCAATGATATTTAAATTCAAGATACCCCAGAGAAAGACTAGGCCCATGCACCACTGAGTAGCCTTGGGTATAATGGTTGAAATCAAGGCAAACAGGGTGCAGGCATGCGCACACTGCCTGGCTTAAAAAAAAGCCCCTTGACCCCACCACATGGCCAGGCTCTGCATGTACCAGGCCTCAAGATGGCCCCCACCCACATGGCCAGCCCGCAACACCACCCCAAAAAGTCGAACAATACACAAAAATCACCACAATCCCATGCCATCCATGCCCTCAATGTTGTTTAAATTCAAGACACCCCAGAGAAAGACTAGGCCCATGCACCACTGAGTACCCTTTGGGCATAATGGTTGAAAGCAAGGCAAACTGGGTGCAGGCCTGAGCACACTGCCTGGCTTAAAAATGGCCCCATGACTGCCACCACATGGCCATGCCCTGCCTGTACCCGGCCTCAAAAAGGCCCTCAACCACATGGCCAGGCTCCAACAACACCCCAAAAAGTCGAAAAACACTTAAACATCACCGCAATCCCACGCCATCCATGCCATCAATGATGTTTAAATTCAAGACACCCCACAGAAAGACTAGGCCCATGCACCACTGAGTACACCTGGGCATAATGGTTAAAAGCAAGGCAAACTGGGTGCAGGCTTGAGCACACTGCTGGCTTAAAAATGGCCCCTTGACCCACACCACATGGCCAGGCACTGCCTGTACCAGGCCTCAAGATGGCCCCCACCCACATGGCCAGGCCCCAACACCAACCCAAAAAGTTTAAAAACACACAAAAATCAACACAATCCCATGCCACCCATGCCCTCAATTATGTTTAAATTGAAGACACCCCAGAGAAAGATTAGGCTCATGCACCACTGAGTACCCCTTGGGCATAATGGTTCAAGAAAGGCAAACTGGGTGCAGGCCTGAGCACACTGCCTGGCTTAAAAATGGCCCCTTGGCCCCCACCAAATGGCCAGACCCTGCCTGT
The DNA here is from genome assembly GCF_964263255.1 of Lissotriton vulgaris. Lineage (NCBI taxonomy): Eukaryota > Metazoa > Chordata > Amphibia > Caudata > Salamandridae > Lissotriton > Lissotriton vulgaris. The sequence continues at coordinate 59,739 of NW_028241256.1, forward strand.
ACCAGGTCTCAAAATGGCCACATGGCCAGGCCCTAACAACACCCCAAAAAGTGGAAAAACCCTAAAAAATTACCACAATCCCATGCCATCCATGTCCTCAGTGATGTTTAAATTCAAGACACCCCACAGAAAGACTAGGCCCATGAACCACTGAGTACCACTTGGCTTGGGCACAATGGTTGAAAGCAAGGCAAACTAGGTGCAGGCCTGAGCACACTGCCTGGCTTAAAAATGGCCCCTTGACCCACACCACATGGCCAGGCCCTGCATGTACCAGGCCTCAAGATGGCCCCCACCCACATGGCCAGGCCCGAACACCAACCCAAAAAGTCGAAAAAACTCATAAATCACCACAATCCCATGCCATCCATGCCCTCAATGATGTTTAAATTCAAGACACCCCAGAGAAAGACTAGGCCTATGCACCACTGAGTACCCCTTGGGCATAATGGTTGAGAGCAAGGCAAATAGGGTGCAGGCCTGAGCACATTGCCTGGCTTTAAAATGGCCTCTTGACCCCCACCACATGGCCAGGCCCTTGCTGTACCAGGCCTCAAAATGGCCCTCACCCACATGGCCAGGCCCCAACAACACCCCCAAAAAGTCAAAAAACTCAAAAATCACCACAATCCCATGCCATCCATGCCCTCAATGATGTTTAAATTCAAGACACCCAACAGAAAGACTAGGCCCATGCACCACTGAGTACCCCTGGGCCTAATGGTTGAAAGCAAGGCAAACTGGGTAAAGGCCTGAGCACAGTGCCTGGCTTAGAAATGGCACCTTGATCCCCACCACATGGCCATGCACTGCCTGTACTAGGCCTCAAGATGGGCCCCACCCACATGGCCAGGCCCCAACACCACCCCAAAAAGTCAAAAAACACTCAAAAATCACCACAATCCCATGCCATCCATGCCCTCAATGATGTTTAAATTCAAGACACCCCAGAGAAAGACTAGGCCCATGCACCACTGAGTACCCCTTAGGCATTATGGTTGAAAGCAAGGCAAACTGGGTGCAGGCCTGAGCACACTGCCTGTCTTAAAAATGGCCCCTTGACCCCCACCACATGGCCAGGCCCTGCCTGTACCAGGCCTCAAAATGTCCCCCACCCACATGGCGAGGCCCCAACAACACCCAAAAAAGTCGAAAAACACTCAAAAATCACCACAATCCCATACCATCCATCCCCTCAATGATGTTTAAATTCAAGACACCCCACAGAAAGACTAGGCCCATGCACCACTGAGTACTCCTTGGGCATAATGGTTGAAAGCAAGGCAAAGGGGGTGCAGGCCTGAGCACACTGCCCGGATTCAAAATGGCCCCTTGACCCCCACCACATGGCCAGGCCCTGCCTGTACCAGGCCTCAAAATGGCCCCCATCCCTGTCGTGCAGGCCTCAGCCAGACCCGCTAGTGCAAGGGGTTCGCCCTTTTGGGCACCGAGTTCTCAGACCCAAAAGAAAAGTTGGCACGGAACTGAAAATACAAAACATAGAGCTTATTACACCTCATGAGGTGGTGCTAAAGTTCGGACAGTACCCTTCGGCACTGCAAGAAGTAGCACACAGGGCTACGTAACACAAGGCTTATTTATACCCACACAGGGGCCTATGAGAAGGTGGTACAAACCCAAAAGGCACATTTTATGTCCATACATACATAGCAGATGTGGACCCTAACGGTCAGCAGCAATGACAAACTAGCTATTAATAGCTTATTGCTGGGCAGATTCAATGGCCATGAGCAGGAAGGTAGGACAATGCACATGGTCGACACGAGGTAGTGCGTGGCAAACAAGATGGCCACCATGAATACAAGATGGACGTCGTAAAATGCTAAGGTAACTGCAAAACTCATATGTCTTTCGCTAACGCTCAACTTAATTGCTGTCAAATTACAACGGACGACCCTTTTAGGGTTAGCTAAAGACATATGCTCTTTTTGGGTAATCTGTGCATTCATCTCGTATATCTATGCACATTATATTCGCTACCTCCTTATCCAGCGATTGTTGCGCTTTTACGGCATTTCGCTTGGATGGTATGCAAGCATTTATACACATGGAACATAGCATCGGGCCACAATGGATACATACACAACAGGTAAAAATCATTGCAATTGCAATATGTAGAATAGTCAATAATTTCCAACCCCACGTGGAAACCAATGCCCAAAACCATCCCGCAAATGTCCAAGTGCCATTTTTCTCATGAATATCGGAGGCTATTTTATGCAGTTTAAGAATTGCTTCATACACAGATGGTGAGTTATCAGGGATGAAAACGCAACAACTACTTCCGATGACTTTACAGGCTCCTCCTCTATCTCCTAACATTACATCTAGCACCATCCTGTTCTGGAGCGCCACAATTCTGGCAATTTGCAGCTCCTCCGTAATATTTCCTAGGGCTACAGCAGTTTCGTTAGTGACTGCTTCCACTACTCTGGTCATTCGCCGTATTTTCCTGCTATTCAATGCGGCACCCACGAAAGGAAACAGGCCCAAATTGAAATCAACATATTGCTGCAGGCTAGTGTCTGTCTGATCTATGTCATCAATTCGTACAGTACGTTTGTAACGATTCATGGAAATTTTCCTAAATAATTTGAAATCTCGATGATATGAAGCAGGTGCTAGAAAAACAGGGGGTAACAGGAAAGAAACATAACATATGCCAGACCACCCTACAGGTAATCTGTGATATCCATGGCTTCCACATACTAGATATGGGTTATGTGAAGCTAGAAAGGTACTCTCATTTATTCCAGCCATATTCAACACAATAACACAATCACAATTCCCTACTGGAATTCGTCCAGTACTTTGCACACATAGGTCTGCTTTGGTACAGTAATAACAGATTCATTACTCGTGGTAGAGTCTCTTGTGTGGGTGAAAACATAAGGCGTGGAAGCATTATCCGGTCGATATTCTTCCCATTCCCATATAGTTCCATTTGCTTGAGGATACCCATGTTCATCTTGGTAATACTCTTTATTCAAACGGAAGAGAAGTCCACCTACTGCAGGTTTCCTGTTCGAAAAGAGAAGAGTGTACCAGGCTCGACAAGAACCATTATGCGAAAAGGGAAGTGGGACGAATGGTGTTCCGCCTTTTTTCTGATGAGCTGGAAGCATACCGCATATCCAGCAATTCGTAGTGTTTGTAGCATTTTGAGTATTGTGAAGCATCTGAACAAATGTGTTATTTAAATAAGACTCTTGGTGCTTATACTCATGGTATGGAAAAGTAAAATGCTGATGCTCTTCCGGAATGGGAGTAGTAGGAACCATAACAAAATCAGGAGCAGGAATCATCATTTCAACAGACCAAGTTATCACTGCTATAATTGTCAGAACAGCAAAAACCACTGATACTCCTAAAAGCCGTTTCTTAGTGGTATTCATGCTCACAAAGTCTTTTACAAACTAAAAATAGAAAAAACAAAAGGAAAAAATAGTCAATGAGCTCTTCACCCGTGGGCAGACGTTGATTTCTTCACCAAAGACAAAGACAGGTATTGCTACACTAAGCAGGGCTGATCCCCCTCCCTTGTCATATTGGCTCTCCGTTTCCACTACCCAGGGTGGTTGCTCAACCAGTCTGACAACAAAAATGGATCACTTCCTCGCTCTTAAATTGTATTGCGTTCCTCCAGGAGTCGTCTGGTCCGGGAAGAACTCCGCAGATCCGTCTGGTGATACAGCAGGGCCCTTCTCCATAGTCAAGATATCCAGATGATCGGTCAGCACAGCAGGTTCCACCAAAGTCGGCAAAACCTTCCGACAATGGGTGCTGTGAATCCAGTTTTTTCGGTTGGTCACTCGAACCCGTTCTCGTAGCAAGGAGCACTTGCTCTGGTCCACGCCACCTCGGCTCCAAGCTGTTCGACCTCTCAAATACCTTGACCATCACAAAATCACCAGGACAGAGTTCATGGCCTTCACCTTGGTATTTATCGAGAGCGCTTCTCGAACCTGTTGATGAATAGAAACCAAGCTGTTGGGTAATTGAGCCAAATAGTCATTCATTAAAAGACAAGGTACATCATACACAGAGCTTGGTTTCAGAACTCCCCATATATTCATGGGCAGTCCGAATATAACCTCGTACGGGGTAAGACCCATCCTAGAATGTGGTACTGATCTAATGGACAGCAATGCCAGCGGCAACGCGTCTGGCCAGGTCAGATTTGTGGATGCTTGAATCTTCGCAATTTTCAGCTTGAGAGTAGCATTGTACCTCTCCACCAATCCTGCAGATTGTGGATGGAATACAGCATGAAACCTGTGCTGGATTCCTAATCCTTTCAGGACATACTTGATAACTTCCCCGACAAAATGAGGTCCGTTATCATTCCATAAAAGTCCGCAGACACCGAACCACGGGAAGAACTCTTACAGTAGCACCTTAGCAGTGGTAATAGCAGTATTATCCTTCGTAGGGTATGCCTCGATCCATTTACTGAAGGTGCAAACCACCACTACGACATACTTCAAAATATTACACTGCTCAAGCTGGATGTAGTCCATTTGTAGGACTTCAAAAGGTGCAGTCGGTGTAGCAAAACCTCCAGACAGAACTCGTGTCCCCTTTCCAGGATTGTATTGTAAGCAAAGCAAACAGGACTGTACTACTCTCTTAGCTGTGCTAGCAATCTCTGGATGCTCCCAAACTTGCGCAAGAATTTTCGTTATTGCAGAAGCTCCAACATTTGCTAGCCCATGTGCCATCTGAACCATAGGTTGTACAAAAGCTATAGGCAGCTTCCATCGATCCATCTGCTTGTTTCTCCAACAACCTTCATCATCTAACTCTCCTTCTTTTAACCATTGCTCAAATTATTTATCAGAAGCTGTCTTCTGTATCTCTCGCACTTCTTGCCTAGCATCGTGCCATCTTTCAGGTTGTGACTTTACTATGTACATAGAAGTGGTACTTCTCTGCATTGCAGTTTCACGTGCTAAGCGGTCTACATACGCATTTCCTTGTCCAATCTTATCTGTTACTTTCTTATGTGCACTGCACTTGACTATGGCAATTTTCTTCGGATATTTCAATGCAGTCAAAAGATTATGCACCAAATCTCCATGCATTATCTGTATTCCGTGAGAGGTAAGAAAGCCTCTTTCCTTCCAGAGTAGGCCAAAATCATGCGCTACTCCGAAAGCATAGCGGATATCTGTGTAGATGTTCACACACAACCCAGCACTAAGCTCACATGCTCGTGTCAAAGCTATCAGCTCAGCTGCTTGAGCCAATTTCTGTGGTATGCGAGCTGCCTCAACTACTGTCTCAAGTGTAGTAATTGCATATGCGGCTGAGGTCGTACCATCTGGTAGCTTTAGGCAGGACCCATCAACCCACAATTCTCCATCTACATCTAGAAGGGGCGTATCCTGCAAATCAATGCGACCCTTTGTCTGTTCTTCAGTCAGAAAAATGCAATTGTGCATTTCTTGTGACTGTGGCTGAGTCGCCGGATATGGCAACAAAGTAGCTGGGTTCAGAGTTGCGCATCTCTTCAATGTAATGTGGGGAGCTAACAGCGTCAGTTCGTATCCTGTGAGACGAGCACTAGTTAAATGCTGCGTCTTTGTCTGATTCAAAAGGGCATCAACAGCATGTGGCACTAACACTAACAATTTGTGTGACAACACAATCCCTTCACTCTGTCGAATTGACACTGCTGTTGCTGCAACTGAACGGAAACATCCAGGTAATGCTCTAGCAACAGGATCAAGAACTGCCGAGAAGTATGCGCATGGACATTGTTTGTCACCGTGTAACTGGACCAACACTGACAATGCACAGCCATCTTTCTTGTGTACATAAAGTGTAAAAAGCTTCGTATAATCAGGTGTGCCTAACACTGGTGCTGAACAAAGAGCTTGTCGCAACTGTCGAAAAGCACTTTCACATTCTTCTGTCCATGGAAGGGGCACTGGGTTCTCTTTCGTCAAGAGTGCTAACAAGGGCTTAACCATGTGTGAGAATCCCAACATCCACTGTCTACAAAAGGAAGTGACACCCAAAAATGCAGGTACTCCTTTCTGTGTGGTAGGAACTGGTGTATCTAAAATTGCTTGTATGCAATCCGATGTCAATGCACGTCCCTCCTTAGACAAAAGGTGACCTAAGTAGGTTACCTTTGGTCTACAATATTGCAGCTTCTTCCGAGAGACTTTGTGGTGATGTGAAACGAGAAAAGAAAGTAAAGATAAAGTACATGTTTCGCATTGCTCAGGAGTGTCGGCTGCCAGCAGGATGTCATCGACATACTGTATGAGAGCCACACCCCTGGTCAATTCAAAAGAATCAAGTTCTCTTTTTAATGATTGACTGTAAATACTCGGACTCTCAGTATAGCCTTGAGGAACTCTACAGAATCGATACGATCTATTATTCAAAGTGAAGCCGAACAAGTATCGGCTATCAGGATGAATAGGGATCGAAAAGAAAGCGTTCTTCAAGTCTATCACAGTGAATGTAGTGGCAGTTGGGGGAACCAAAGTAAGGAGTGTTGTGATATCAGAGACCACAGGATACTGCGGCACCACGATTTTATTCACCTCCCTCAAATCGATAATGAATCTGTAAACTCGTGTGTCAGTATCTCTCTTCAAGATCGGAAGAATCGGGCTATTGCAAACATTGTAAGGCACTTCCTCAACAACCCCATCCCGTATCAAATCCTGTACAATGCGTATAAGTGCATTTTCTCCCTCCTGTGATATGCGGTATTGGGGCAATCGGGGTAACACAGCTCCCTCCTTGACGCTAATCTGGACCGGAGGAATAACCATGTGACCCACGTCAGTGTCTTAAGTGGCCCACAAGGATTCGGGAAGGGTGGCTAATGCAATCTCTTCCTTGACAAGATAAATTCTAGTGTGCTCAACATAGTTATCATTTAGAATGACTCGTACCCCTTCAGGAAAACACTGTATCGTGGCTCTAAAATGTTTCAACAAGTCAAGACCAAAAATATTATCTGCTGTGTTAGGGGAAAGCAAAAATGGACATGGAGCATCAAATTTATCCACATAGAGTAAGAGTGGCTGTGACAATGGGCTAAGGGAAGGTGTCCCATCGAAACCTATCGAAGTAATAGTTGTGCCAGACAGGGGAGCCCTTGGAACCAATTGTTTAGACAAAGCTCTACGTGTAGCTCCTGTATCGACCAGAAACCGATCAGTAGAGCCCAAAACATGTGCTGTAACATAGGGACCCGTCTGATCTACTGGAACTTCAACTGGTTCCTTACCCCATCCTAGGCAATCCTATGCATGGGCAGAATCGTACAAATCAGGCTGAACATAATCAGAAATTTGATATTGATTTCGCCTATCAAAAGTGTTTTGTCTATTCTGTGAGCGTACGTTCATGTTAGACCGAGCACGATCATTCATGTTTCCTCGAGGCTCTGAGAAACCTGAACCAGATCTCCCTCGGCCACGCCCCCTAGCATCCTGCTGAGGACGAAGCGCCGGACAATTAGGCATCCAATGACCAAACTGTTTACAATATGCACATTGATTCGAAGACAAATCAGTACGACCGTAGGGGGTATTAGGGGGTGCTCGTCCACCTCTGTCATAGTTCTGTCAGAGCCCCTATCGTATCCTCTGGAAGGCGGGCCATATACATGGGCCAACATAACTTTCATTTTTAACTCTTTCAATTTCTTGTCCTCGCTCCCCTTCGCCTCCGCCTCTTGGCGCTCATAATATTGAGCCATCGTTAAGACAGAGGCCGGAGAGGAAGTAGTCCAAGAACTCTCGCTAGCTTTTAGGCGGCTGGCTATCCCTGATAATAGATTTGTAACATATTTGTCGACAAACAAATGCCTGCCAGTATCATCTGTTAAAGACTGGCCACTAAAGTCATGGAAATCTTCTTCGAAATGTGTGAAAAAATCAGAAACCTATTCACCTAATTTTTGTTTACATGATGCTAATACAGTCCAATCAATCGTTTTAGGGGGGATGATCGTCTTAAGTTTAGGTCAAAATGGCTGTGGGAAGAACTAATATTAATCTATGTGGTTTTTGTTGCGGGCTCTCTCTCTGCATCCATGCGTTCTAAGTCCTTCCAGTCATCACCCAAAACAGTCCGATCGTCAAGTTTACGAACGGTCCTCCACATATCTGGGGGTAAAATGAGACCAAAAAAAAGATCTATATCACTTAAAGTCATAATACAGGAATTTAGAACGCCCTCAACTTCTTCATAAAAGGCGGCTGGGTTTTTACGCAGTCAGGCAACGCATTTTTAAGCGCCATTACATCAGCTCTATTCCAAGGGGTATATACCCAATTATAAATAAAATATCCCTGGCATCTTTAGAACTTTTATCATCACTATCACCCGCTCCTTTAGGAGGAACATACAAAGGCGCGGCTTCCCGCATAGGTCTCATGACAATTGGTAACATCTTATCTGTCACAAAGATAGGAGACTGTTTTCTGGGCGGATTGGACTGTGGAAAGTTGTCCGGAATCTTTTTCTGCTCCTTCAGACGGGTCGCCTCATCTCGAATTTTAACCAGTCGTCTAAACGCGTCTTCTACCTGGGAAAAAACAAAAGTACCGTCATGTAACTGTTTATGATCAGTTGCGATATCAGTAGGTACAAATACCGAAGCATACTTCCGGAACATTTCTACAACTTCATCAGCAAATGACGCAGTAAAATATATCTGCTACTTTTCTATCCAACCCAGTATTGTAGCAAAAAGATCAGAAGCAGAATCAGTGCTACGTAATGCCTTATGAGCCGTCTGTCTAATATGGGCCGCTCGCTCAGTGGACAACATGGAGCGAGTGTCCCGCGCTTTCTGTTGTCCCGAATTAGAGTCCTCATCATCCCCTGCCGGAGCGGATGGAACAAAAAACGGAGGTGGAGGTCGATCTAATAACAAAAATCATCTTGTGGTTTATTAAGGACAGGATAGAGAGGCTGACGGACAGGATATTGGCCAGATATCTGTAACCTACGTTCTTTCTCCTCTCGCTCCTGTAGTTCTTTCGCTTCCTTCTTTTTCAGGTCAAGCGCGTTCTCATACACATTCTTTCGCTGCTCTTTCTCAATCAATGCTTGCTCACGCTTCTCGTGCTGCCGTACTTCTTTCTCCCACATTCGCAAACTCTCAAACATATCACACCTAGACTTTCGCTCAAACAAACATCGTTCCACATACTCAACCTTACGCGCATCAAATGACCCATACAGTGGCCACCGTAGCTCAGGGTCTTTTTTGGTCTACCTATGCCACAATGTGCTGTACATTATTGTAGGAAGACCAAATTTGATGTACATTTCTCGATCAGGTGTCCCCTAGGGGGGAGCCGGCTGCGATTCCTCAAGACATCTTTCGAAGTGCGCGAAGGACAGGCATGCTCAAAAATAGTGCAAGATATACACTACCATAGGAAAAGAGTGCTTAAGGCACTTTCTTAGTACGTTGCGCTATACATATCAAAAGTGGAGGAAAAGTCCTCACATTGCCTGCCTATATGGGTTGCAACTCATATATTCATATCAAATCATATCAAATCATATCATAACATATCAAACAAGAGACAAAGTAGACATGACTATCCCAAATACAAATCTGCCACGGTAAGCGTTCCTATAACTACCTAACCATTCAAGGGCATCCAAATTCCCAAACCTACAACAGGGCTCTTACTAAATGTAGGCTGTTCAGATTCCAACTGCCAAGTTCTAAATTCGACCAAGCGGTCACTGCACGGTAGACCAGCAGAAGAGATCTCAGTGGAGGACCGGCGCCACCTGGATGGTCGGATCGGAAAGTAAGGAAGAACGACCTCGGGTGCCGAGACTCGGGTCTCTTCTGGCAGCGATCCGGCCTCAGGGACGTTCCGAACCTTCGTCACGACCAATCCTTCGGGGCATCCGAGTCGCCGATGAGCCCTACATTGGGTGCCAATTTGTCGTGCAGGCCTCAGCCAGACCCGCTAGTGCAAGGGGTTCGCCCTTCTGCGCACCAAATTCTCAGACCCAAAAGAAAAGTTGGCACGGAAATTGAAAATACAAACATAGAGTTTATTACACCTCATGAGGTGGTGCTAAAGTTCGGACAGTACCCTTCGCCACTGCAAGAAGTAGCACACAGGGCTAAATAACACAAGGTTTATTCATACCCACACAGGGGCTTATGAGAAGGCGGTACAAACCCAAAAAGCACATTTTATGTCCATACAAGGCAATATCGAGAAGCACAAATTGCAGGCCTGAGCACACTGCCTGGCTTTAAAATGGCCCCTTGACCACCACGACATGGCCAGGCCCTGTCTGTACCAGGCCTCAAAATGGCCCCCATCCACATGGCCAGGTCCCAACAACACCCCATAAAGTCAAAAAACACTCAGAAAATCACTACAATCCCTTGCCATCCATGCCCTCAATGATTTAAATTCAAGACACCCCACAGAAAGACCAGGGACATGCACCACTGAGTACCCCTGGGCATAATGGTTGAAAGCAATGCAAACTGGGTACAGGCCTGAGCACACTGCCTGGCTTAAAAATGGCCCCTTGACCCCCAACACATGGCCAAGCCCTGCCTGTACAAGGCCTCAAGATGGCCCCCAACCCCATGGCCAGGCCCCAACAACACCCCAAAAAGTTGAAAAACACATAAAAATCACCGCAATCCCATGCCATCCATGCACACAATGATGTTTAAATTCAAGACACCCCACAGAAAGACTAGGCCCATGCACCACTGAGTAACCCTGGGCATAATGGTTGAAAGCAAGGCAAACTGGGTACAGGCCTGAGCACACTGCCTGGCTTAAAAATGGACCCTTTACCCCCACCACATGGCCAGGCCCTGCCTGTACCAGGCCTCAAAATGGCCCCCACCCACATGGTCAGGCCCCAACACCAACTCAAAAAGTCGAAAAACACTCAAAAATCACATTCCCATGCAATCCATCCCCTCAATGATGTTTAAATTCAAGACACCACATAGAAAGACTATGCCCATGCAACACTGAGTACCCCTGGGCAAAATGGTTGAAAGCAAGGCAAACTGGGTGCAGGCCTGAGCACACTGCTGGCTTAAAAATGGCCCCTTGACCCCCACCACATGGCCAGGCTCTGCCTGTACTAGGCCTCAAGAAGGCCCCCACCCACATGGTCAGGCCCCAACACTAACCCAAAAAGTCGAAAAACACACAGAAATCACCACAATCCCATGCCATCCATGCCCTCAATGATGTTTAAATTCAAGACACCCCAGAGAAAGACTAGGCCCATGCACCACTGAGTACCCCTTGGGCATAATGGTTGAAAGCAAGGCAAACTGGGTGCAGGCCTGAGCACACTGCCTGGCTTAAAAATGGCCCCTTGACCCCCACCACATGGCCAGGCCCTGCCTCTACCAGGCCTCAAAATGGCCACCACCCACATGGCCAGGCCCCAACAACACCAGAAAAATTCAAAAAACACTCAAATATCACCACAATCCCATGCCATCCATGCCCTCAATGATGTTTAACTTCAAAACACCCCACAGAAAGACTAGGCAGATGCACCACTGAGTGTCCCTGGGCATAATGGTTGAAAGCAAGGCAAACTGGGTGCAGGCCTGAGCATACTGCCTGACTTCAAAATGGCCCCTTCACCCCCACCACATGGCCAGGCCCTGCCTTACCAGGCCTCAAAATGGCCCCCACCCACATGGCCAGGCCCCAACACCACCACAAAAAGTCATAAAACACTCAAACATCACCACAATCCCATGCCATCCATGCCCTCAATGATGTTTAAATTCAACACACCCCAGAGAAAGACTAGGCCCATGCACCACTGAGTACCCTTTGAGCATAATGGTTGAAAGCAAGGCAAACTGGCTACAGGCCTGAGCACACTGCCTGGCTTAGAAATGGCCCCTTGACCCACACCACATGGCCAGGCCCTGCCTGTACCAGGCCCCAAAATAGCCGCCACCCACATGGCCAGGCCCCAACAACACCCCAAAAAGTCAAAAAACACTCAAAAATCACCGCAATCCCATGCCATCCATGCCCTCAATGATGTTTACATTCAAGACACCACAGAGAAAGACTAGGCCCATGCACCACTGAGTACCCCTGGGCATAATGGTTGAAAGCAAGGAAAGTGGGTGCAGGCCTGAGCACACTGCCTAGCTTTATAATGGCCCCTTGACCCCCACCACATGGCCAGACCCTGCCTGTGCCAGGCCTCAAAATGACCCCCACCCACAGGGCCAGGTCCCAACACCACTCCAAAAAGTCAAAAAACACTCAAAAATCCGCACAATCCCATGCCATCCATGCCCTCAATGATGTTTAATTTCAAGACACGCCGGAGAAAGACTAGGCCCATGCACCACTGAGTACCCCTGGGCATAATGGTTGAAAGCAAGGAAAGTGGGTGCGGGCCTGAGCATACTGCCTGGCTTCAAAATGGCCCCTTGACCCCACCACATGGCCAGACCCTGCCTGTACCAGGCCTCAAAATGACCCCCACTCACAGGGCCAGGCCCCAACACCACCCCAAAAAGTCAGAAAAACGCTCGAAAATCACCACAATCCCATGCCATCCATGCCCTCAATGATGTATAAATTCAAGACATCCCAGAAAAAGACTTGGCCCATGCACCACTGAGTACCCCTGGGGCATAATGGTTGAAAGCAATGCAAAGTGGGTGTAGGCCTGAGCATACTGCCTGGTTTCAAAATGGCCCCTTGCCCCCACCGAATGGCCAGGCCCTTCCTGTACCAGGCCTCAAAATGGCCACCACCCACATGGCCAGGCCCCAACACCACCCCAAAAAGTTGGAAAAACGCTCGAAAATCACCACAATCCCATGCCATCCAAGCCTTCAATGATGTTTAAATTCAAGACACCCCAGAGAAAGACTAGGCCCATGCACCACTGAGTACCCCTTGGGCATAATGGTTGAAAGCAAGGCAAACTGGGTGCAGGCCTGAGCACACTGCCTGGCTTAAAAATGGCCCCTTGACCCCCCACCACATGGCCAGGCCCTGCCTCTACCAGGCCTCAAAATGGCCCCCACCCACATGGCCAGGCCCCAACAACACCAGAAAAATTCAAAAAACACTCAAATATCACCTCAATCCCATGCCATCCATGCCCTCAATGATTTTTAACTTCAAGACACTCCACAGAAAGACTAGGCCGATGCACCACTGAGTTTCCCTGGGCATAATAGTTGAAAGCAAGGCAAACTGGGTGCAGGCCTGAGCATACTGCCTGACTTCAAAATGGCCCCTTCACCCCCACCACATGGCCAGGCCCTGCCTTACCAGGCCTCAAAATGGCCCCCACCCACATGGCCAGGCCCCAACACCACCACAAAAAGTCATAAAACACTCAAACATCACCACAATCCCATGCCATCCATGCCCTCAATGATGTTTAAATTCAACACACCCCAGAGAAAGACTAGGCCCATGCACCACTGAGTACCCTTTGGGCATAATGGTTGAAAGCAAGGCAAACTGGCTACAGGCCTGAGCACACTGCCTGGCTTAAAAATGGCCCCTTGCGCCCACCACATGGCCAGGCCCTGCCTGTACCAGGCCCCAAAATAGCCGCCACCCACATGGCCAGGCCCCAACAACACCCCAAAAAGTCAAAAAACACTCAAAAATCACCGCAATCCCATGCCATCCATGCCCTCAATGATGTTTACATTCAAGACACCACAGAGAAAGACTAGGCCCATGCACCACTGAGTACCCTTGGGAATAATGGTTGAAAGCAAGGAAAGTGGGTGCAGGCCTGAGCACACTGCCTGGCTTTATAATGGCCCCTTGACCCCCACCACATGGCCAGACCCTGCCTGTGCCAGGCCTCAAAATGACCCCCACCCACAGGGCCAGGTCCCAACACCACCCCAAAAAGTAAAAAAACACTCAAAAATCCGCACAATCCCATGCCATCCATGCCCTCAATAATGATTAATTTCAAGACACGCCGGAGAAAGACTAGGCCCATGCACCACTGAGTACCCCTGGGCATAATGGTTGAAAGCAAGGAAAGTGGGTGCGGGCCTGAGCACACTGCCTGGCTTCAAAATGGCCCCTTGACCCCACCACATGGCCAGACCCTGCCTGTACCAGGCCTCAAAATGACCCCCACCCACAGGGCCAGGCCCCAACACCACCCCAAAAAGTCGGAAAAACGCTCGAAAATCACCACAATCCCATGCCATCCATGCCCTCAATGATGTATAAATTCAAGACACCCCAGAAAAAGAATAGGCCCATGCACCACTGAGTACCCCTGGGGCATAATGGTTGAAAGTAATGCAAAGTGGGTGTAGGCCTGAGCATACTGCCTGGTTTCAAAATGGCCCCTTGCCCCCACCGAAGGGCCAGGCCCTTCCTGTACCAGGCCTCAAAATGGCCCCCACCCACATGGCCAGGCCCCAACAACGCCCCAAAAAGTCAAAAAACATTCAAAAATCAACACAATCCCATGCCATCCAGGCCCTCAATGATGTTTAAATTCAAGACACCACACAGAAAGACTAGGCCCATGCAACACTGAGTACCCCTGGGCAAAATGGTTGAAAGCAAGGCAAACTGGGTGCAGGCCTGAGCACACTGCTGGCTTGAAAATGGCCCCTTGACCCCCACCACATGGCCAGGCTCTGCCTGTACCAGGCCTCAAGAAGGCCCCCACCCACATGGTCAGGCCCCAACACCAACCCAAAAAGTCAAAAAACACACAAAAATCACCAGAATCCCATGCCATCCATGCCCTCAATGATGTTTACATTCAAGACACCCCAGAGAAAGACTAGGCCCATGCACCACTGAGTACCCTTTGGGCATAATGGTTGAAAGCAAGGCAAACTGGCTACAGGCCTGAGCACACTGCCTGGCTTAAAAATGGCCCCTTGACCCCCACCACATGGCCAGGCCCTGCCTGTACCAGGCCCCAAAATAGCCGCCACCCACATGGCCAGGCCCCAACAACACCCCAAAAAGTCAAAAAACACTCAAAAATCACCGCAATCCCATGCCATCCATGCCCTCAATGATGTTTACATTCAAGACACCACAGAGAAAGACTAGGCCCATGCACCACTGAGTACCCTTGGGCATAATGGTTGAAAGCAAGGAAAGTGGGTGCAGGCCTGAGCACACTGCCTGGCTTTATAATGGCCCCTTGACCCCCACCACATGGCCAGACCCTGCCTGTGCCAGGCCTCAAAATGACCCCCACCCACAGGGCCAGGTCCCAACACCACCCCAAAAAGTCAAAAAACACTCAAAAATCCGCACAATCCCATGCCATCCATGCCCTCAATGATGTTTAATGTCAAGACACGCCGGAGAAAGACTAGGCCCATGCACCACTGAGTACCCCTGGGTATAATGGTTGAAAGCAAGGAAAGTGGGTGCGGGCCTGAGCAGACTGCCTGGCTTCAAAATGGCCCCTTGACCCCACCACATGGCCAGACCCTGCCTGTACCAGGCCTCAAAATGACCCCCACCCAAAGGGCCAGGCCCCAACACCACCCCAAAAAGTCAGAAAAACGCTCGAAAATCACCACAATCCCATGCCATCCATGCCCTCAATGATGTATAAATTCAAGACACCCCAGAAAAAGACTAGGCCCATGCACCACTGAGTACCCCTGGGGCATAATGGTTGAAAGCAATGCAAAGTGGGTGTAGGCATGAGAATACTGCCTGGTTTCAAAATTGCCCCTTGCCCCCACCGAATGGCCAGGCCCTTCCTGTACCAGGCCTCAAAATGGCCCCCACCCACATGGCCAGGCCCCAACAACGCCCCAAAAAGTCGAAAAACATTCAAGAATCAACACAATCCCATGCCATCCAGGCCCTCAATGATGTTTAAATTCAAGACACCACACGGAAAGACTAGGCCCATGCAACACTGAGTACCCCTGTGCAAAATGGTTGAAAGCAAGGCAAACTGGGTGCAGGCCTGAGCACACTGCTGGCTTGAAAATGGCCCCTTGACCCCCACCACATGGCCAGGCTCTGCCTGTACCAGGCCTCAAGAAGGCCCCCACCCACATGGTCAGGCCCCAACACCAACCCAAAAAGTCGAAAAACACACAAAAATCACCAGAATCCCATGCCATCCATGCCCTCAATGATGTTTAAATTCAAGACACCCCAGAGAAAGACTAGGCCCATGCACCACTGAGTACCCCTTGGGCATAATGGTTGAAAGCAAGGCAAACTGGGTGCAGGCCTGAGCACATTGCCTGGCTTAAAAAGTTCCCCTTGACCCCCACCACATGGCCAGGCCCTGCCTTGCCAGGCCTCAAAATGGCCCCCACCCACATGGCCAGGCCCCAACAACACCCCAAAAAGTAAAAAATAAATAAAAAATCACCGCAATCCTATGCCATCCTTGCCCTCAATGATGTTTAAATTCAAGACACCACAGAGAAAGACTAGGCCCATGCACCACTGAGTACCCCTGGGCATAATGGTTGAAAGCAAGGCAAAGTGGGTGCAGGCCTGAGCACACTGCCTGGCTTCAAAATGGCCCCTTGACCCCCATCACATGGCCAGGCCCTGCCTGTCCCAGGCCTCACAATTGCCCCCACCTACATGGCCAGGCCCAACACCACCCCAAAAAGTCGTAAAACGCTTAAAAATCACCACAATCCCATGCCATCCATGCCCTCAATGATGTTTAAATTCAAGACACCACAGAAAGAGACTAGGCCCTGCACCACTGAGTACCCCTGGGCATAATGGTTGAAAGCAAGGCAAACTGGGTGCAGGCCTGAGCACACTGCCTGGCTTAAAAATTTCCCCTTGACCCCCACCACATGGCCAGGCCCTGCCTGTCCCAGGCCTCAAAATGGTCCCCACCCACATGGCCAGGCGCCAGCAACTCCCCAAAATGGCGAAAAACACTCAAAAATCACCACAATCCCATGCCATCCATGCCCTCAATGATGTTTAAATTCAAGACACCCCAGAGAAAGACTAGGCCCATGCACCACTGAGTACCCCTCGGGCATAATGGTTGAAAGCAAGGCAAACTGGGTGCAGGCCTGAGCACACTGCCTGGCTTAAAAATGGCCCCTGGACACCCTCCACATGGCCAGGCCCTGCCTGTACCAGGCCTAAAAATGGCTCCCACCCACATGGCCAGGCCCCAACACCACCCCAAAAAGTCGAAAAACACTCAAAAATCACCACAATCCCATGCCATCCATGCCCTCAATGATGTTTAAATTCAAGACACCCCAGAAAAAGACTAGCCCCATGCACCACTGAGTTCCCCTGGGCATAATGTTTGAAAGCAACGAAAACTGGGTGCAGGCCTAAGCACACTGCCTGGCTTAAAAATGTCCCCTTGACCCCCACCACATGGCCAGGCCCTGCCTGTACCAGGCTTCAAAATGGCCCCAACCCACATGGCCAGGCCCCAACAACTCTCCAAAATGTCGAAAAACACTCAAAAATCACCACAATCCCATGCCATCCATGCCATCAATGATGTTTAACTTCAAGACACCCCACAGAAAGACTAGGCCCATGCACCACTGAGTACCCCTGGGGCATAATTGTTGAAAGCAATGCAAAGTGGGTGCAGGCCTGAACATACTGCCTGGTTTCAAAATGGCTCCTTGCCCCCACCGAATGGCCAGGCCCTTCCTGTACCAGGCCTCAAAATGGCCCCACCCACATGGCCATGCCCCAACAACGCCCCAAAAAGTCTAAAAACATTCAAAAATCACCACAATCCCATGCCATCCATGCCCTCAATGATGTTTAAATTCAAGACACCCCAGAGAAAGACTAGGCCCATGCACCACTGAGTACCCCTCGGGCATAATGGTTGAAAGCAAGGCAAACTGGGTGCAGGCCTGAGCACACTGCCTGGCTTAAAAATGGCCCCTGGACACCCTCCACATGGCCAGGCCCTGCCTGTACCAGGCCTAAAAATGGCTCCCACCCACATGGCCAGGCCCCAACACCACCCCAAAAAGTCGAAAAACACTCAAAAATCACCACAATCCCATGCCATCCATGCCCTCAATGATGTTTAAATTCAAGACACCCCAGAAAAAGACTAGCCCCATGCACCACTGAGTTCCCCTGGGCATAATGTTTGAAAGCAACGAAAACTGGGTGCAGGCCTAAGCACACTGCCTGGCTTAAAAATGTCCCCTTGACCCCCACCACATGGCCAGGCCCTGCCTGTACCAGGCCTCAAAATGGTCCCTACCCACATGGCCAGGCCCCAACAACTCCCCAAAATGTAAAAAAAAAACTCAAAAATCACCATAATCCCATGCCATCCATGCCCTCAATGATGTTTAAATTCAAGACACCCCAGAAAAAGACTAGGCCCATGCACCACTGAGTATCCCTTGGGCATAATGGTTGAAAGCAAGGCAAACTGGGTGCAGGCCTGAGCACACTGCCTGGCTTAAAAAGTTCCCCTTGACCCCCACCACATGGCCAGGCCCTGCCTTGCCAGGCCTCAAAATGGCCCCCACCCACATGGCCAGGCCCCAACACCACCACAAAAAAGTCGAAAAACTCTCAAAAATCACCACAATCCCATGTCATCCATGCCCTCAATGATGTTTAAATTCAAGACACCCCAGAGAAAGACTTGGCCAATGCACCACTGAGTACCCCTGTTCATAATGGTTGAAAGCAAGGCAAACTGGGTGCAGGCCTGAGCAAACTGCCTGGCTTAAAAATGGCCCCTTGACCCCCAACACATGGCCAGGCCCTGAAGAAAAGTGAAAAATGACTCACTCTCCCCACCAGGGATCTATCCAGCAGTTTGCATAATAAAGCAGCATAGGAATTGACAGCCAATCTGTAAAATTAAAAGACATCTTTATTATAATTAATTATGAGGCTTCGTCGTCCAACCGTAGTTTTACAATTGAAAGAGGGAGCCTGCCTGAGCTTTCTCAGACAGGCCTTTTATACAAAAAGTTTGCCCCTAGGCTCACATTCTTGCTGTGAAACACATCATTGTAGGTCGCTCCCATGGTACCATAACAAAGCAGGCTATAATTATGAATTCCATTCTACTTGCCCAAACTGACCAACCCATCTTCCATCATGAACATATGTCAAACTTCACATATTTTCCTGTGCAGGCCGAAGAAGCTCACAATAGAACTGGTTTCCTCCCCATCATATAAACAGTCACCTCCCCATTGTAAAAGCCCAGAAGCAGAGAAACAGAGCCAGGTGTGGAAGATAGAAATGTAGGATAAGGGATGCTTGTGGGTCATAAACAGGCATGGCTACTGTATTCGGCCTTCTAATCTTGCTCAGGCCAATGTACACAACAAGTTGCTCAGATCTTTAATATAGATTGACTAGAGGGCATGGACTGGTTTGGTGAGGCCAACATCACGTAGGCAGATTCAGCCTGTTCAGGTCATGGAGAAGTCAGAGAAAGGTGGACGTGTCCTTTGGATCAAATTCAGCCTTTAATCAATTGACTATATGAGGGCAAGACACAAGATGGATGCCGCTCACAAGATGGATGCCGTGGGCTCAGGACAAGAACAGTGATTTAAGGGTGATAGCATCACTCTATCGTGACGCAAATACACAGGCATAATGTCCTGATCATTACCGGTCTATTGATACCAAATTCGTCGTGGTATGATGATATTTTCTGCACGAGTGTTTAGGCCTTGGTACACCATTATGGCAGGGTCCGGAATTTTCAGAACCACAGCCCTGCATGTACCAGGCCTCAAGATGGCCCCCACCCACATGGCCAGGCCCCAACACCAACCCAAAAAGTCGAAAAACACATAAAAATCACCACAATCCCATGACATCCATGCCCTCAATGATGTTTAAATTCAAGATACCCCAGAGAAAGACTAGGCCCATGCACCACTGAGTACCCTTTGGGCATAATGGTTGAAAGCAAGGCAAACTGGGTACAGGCCTGAGCACACTGCCTGGTTTAAAAAAGCCCCCTTGACCCCCACCACATGGCCAGGCCCTGCCTGTTCCAGGCCTTTAAAATAGCCCCCACCCACATGGCCAGGCCCCAACAACACCAG
Organism: Lissotriton vulgaris; assembly: GCF_964263255.1. NCBI lineage: Eukaryota > Metazoa > Chordata > Amphibia > Caudata > Salamandridae > Lissotriton > Lissotriton vulgaris. The sequence goes on from NW_028241256.1 coordinate 79,828, forward strand.
AAAAATTAAAAAAACACTCAAATATCACCACAATCCCATGCCATCCATGCCCTCAATTATGTTTAACTTCAAGACACCCCACAGAAAGACTAGGCCGATGCACCACTGAGTTTCCCTGGGCATAATGGTTGAAAGCAAGGCAAACTGGGTGCAGGCCTGAGCACACTGCCTGACTTCAAAATGGCCCCTTCACCCCCACCACATGGCCAGGCCCTGCCTTACCAGGCCTCAAAATGGCCCCCACCCACATGGCCAGGCCCCAACACCACCACAAAAAGTCATAAAACTCTCAACAATCACCACAATCCCATGCCATCCATGCCCTCAATGATGTTTAAATTCAACACACCCCAGAGAAAGACTAGGCCCATGCACCACTGAGTACCCTTTGGGCATAATGGTTGAAAGCAAGGCAAACTGGGTACAGGCCTGAGCACACTGCCTGGCTTAAAAATGGCCCCTTGACCCCCACCACATGGCCTGGCCCTGCCTGTACCAGGCCCCAAAATAGCCGCCACCCACATGGCCAGGCCCCAACAACACCCCAAAAAGTCAAAAAACACTCAAAAATCACCTCAATCCCATGCCATCCATGCCCTCAATGATGTTTAAATTCAAGACACCCCAGAGAAAGACTAGGCCCATGCACCACTGAGTACCCCTGCGCATAATGGTTGAAAGCAAGGAAAGTGGGTGCAGGCCTGAGAACACTGCCTGGCTTCAAAATGGCCCCTTGACCCCACCACATGGCCAGACCCTGCCTGTACCAGGCCTCAAAATGACCCCCACCCACAGGGCCAGGCCCCAACACCACCGCAAATAGTCGGAAAAACACTCAAAAATCACCACAATCCCATGCCATCCATGCCCTCAATGATGTTTAAATTCAAGACACCCCAGAAAGAGACTAGGCCCATTCACCACTGAGTACCCCTGGGCATAATGATTGAAAGCAAGGCAAACTGGGTGCAGGCCTGAGCACACTGCCGGGCTTAAAAATGTCCCCTTGACCCCCACCACATGGCCAGGCGCTGCCTGTACCAGGCCTCAAAATGGTCCCTACCCACATGGCCAGGCCCCAACAACTCCCCAAAATGTCGAAAAACACTCAAAAATCACCATAATCCCATGCCATCCATGCCCTCAATGATGTTTAAATTCAAGACACCCCAGAGAAAGACTAGGCCCATGCACCACTGAGTACCCCTGTTCATAATGGTTGAAAGCAAGGCAAACTGGGTGCAGGCCTGAGCAAACTGCCTGGCTTAAAAATGGCCCCTTGACCCCCACCACATGGCCAGGCTCTGCCTGTACCAGGCCTCAAGAAGGCCCCCACCCACATGGTCAGGCTCTAACACCAACCCAAAAAGTCGAAAAACACACAAAAAACACCAGAATCCCATGCCATCCATGCCCTCAATGATGTTTAAATTCAAGACACCCCAGAGAAAGACAATCCCCATGCACCACTGGGTACCCCTGTTCATAATGGTTGAAAGCAAGGCAAACTGGGTGCAGGCCTGAGCAAACTGCCTGGCTTAAAAATGGCCCCTTGACCCCCACCACATGGCCAGGCTCTGCCTGTGCCAGGCCTCAAGAAGGCCCCCACCCACATGGTCAGGCTCTAACACCAACCCAAAAAGTCGAAAAACACACAAAAAACACCACAATCCCATGACATCCATGCCCTCAATGATGTTTAAATTCAAGATACCCCAGAGAAAGACTAGCCCCATGCACCACTGAGTACCCCTTGGGCATAATGGTTGAAAGCAAGGCAAACTGGGTGCAGGCGTGAGCACACTGCCTGGCTTAAAAATTTCCCCTTGACCCCCACCACATGGCCAGGCCCTGCCTTACCAGGCCTCAAAATGGCCCCCACCCACATGGCCAGGCCCCAACGACACCACAAAAAAGTAAAAAAACTCTCAAAAATCACCTCAATCCCATGCCATCCATGCCCTCAATGATGTTTAAATTCAAGACACCCCAGAGAAAGACAATCCCCATGCACCACTGGGTACCCCTGTTCATAATGGTTGAAAGCAACGCAAACTGGGTGCAGGCCTGAGCAAACTGCCTGGCTTAAAAATGGCCCCTTGACCCCCACCACATGGCCAGGCCCTGCATGTACCAGGCCTCAAGATGGCCCCCACCCACATGGCCAGGCCCCAACACCAACCCAAAAAGTCAAAAAACACATAAAAATCACCACAATCCCATGACATCCATGCCCTCAATGATGTTTAAATTCAAGATACCCCAGAGAAAGACTAGGCCCATGCACCACTGAGTACCCTTTGGGCATAATGGTTGAAAGCAAGGCAAACAGGGCACAGGCCTGAGCACACTGCCTGGTTTAAAAAAGGCCCCTTGACCCCCACCACATGACCAGGCCCTGCCTGTACCAGGCCTCAAAATAGCCCCCACCCACATGGCCAGGCCCCAACAACACCCCAAAAAGTCAAAACAAAATCAAAAATCACACAATCCCATGCCATCCATGCCCTCAATGATGTTTAAATTCAAGATACCCCAGAGAAAGACTAGGCCCATGCACCACTGAGTACCCTTTGGGCATAATGGTTGAAAGCAAGGCAAACAGGGCACAGGCCTGAGCACACTGCCTGGCTTCAAAATGGCCCCTTGACCCCCACCACATGGCCAGGACCCTGCCTGTACCAGGCCTCAAAATGACCCCCACCCATAGGGCCAGGCCCCAACACCACCCCAAAAAGTTGAAAAACACTCAAAAATCCGCACAATCCCATGCCATCCATGCCCTCAATTATGTTTAAATTCAAGACACCCCAGAGAAAGACTAGGCCCATGCACCACTGAGTACCCCTGGGCATAATGGTTGAAAGCAAGGCAAAGTGGGTGCAGGCCTGAGCACACTGCCTGGCTTCAAAATGGCCCCTTGACCCCCATCACATGACCAGGCCCTGCCTGTCCCAGGCCTCAAAATGGCCCCCACCTACAAGGCCAGGCCCAACACCACTCCAAAAAGTCGTAAAACGCTTAAAAATCACCACAATCCCATGCCATCCATACCCTCAATGATGTTTAAATTCAAGACACCCCAGAAAGAGACTAGGCCCATGCACCAGTGAGTACCCCTGGGCATAATGGTTGAAAGCAAGGCAAACTGGCTGCAGGCCTGAGCACACTGCCTGGCTTAAAAATGTCCCCTTGACCCCCACCACATGGCCAGGCGCTGCCTGTACCAGGCCTCAAAATGGTCCCTACCCACATGGCCAGGCCCCAACAACTCCCCAAAATGTCGAAAAACACTCAAAAATCACCATAATCCCATGCCATCCATGCCCTCAATGATGTTTAAATTCAAGACACCCCAGAGAAAGACTAGGCCCATGCACCACTGAGTACCCCTGTTCATAATGGTTGAAAGCAAGGCAAACTGGGTGCAGGCCTGAGCAAACTGCCTGGCTTAAAAATGGCCCCTTGACCCCCACCACATGGCCAGGCTCTGCCTGTACCAGGCCTCAAGAAGGCCCCCACCCACATGGTCAGGCTCTAACACCAACCCAAAAAGTCGAAAAACACACAAAAAACACCAGAATCCCATGCCATCCATGCCCTCAATGATGTTTAAATTCAAGACACCCCAGAGAAAGACAATCCCCATGCACCACTGGGTACCCCTGTTCATAATGGTTGAAAGCAAGGCAAACTGGGTGCAGGCCTGAGCAAACTGCCTGGCTTAAAAATGGCCCCTTGACCCCCACCACATGGCCAGGCTCTGCCTGTACCAGGCCTCAAGAAGGCCCCCACCCACATGGTCAGGCTCTAACACCAACCCAAAAAGTCGAAAAACACACAAAAAACACCACAATCCCATGACATCCATGCCCTCAATGATGTTTAAATTCAAGATACCCCAGAGAAAGACTAGGCCCATGCACCACTGAGTACCCCTTGGGCATAATGGTTGAAAGCAAGGCAAACTGGGTGCAGGCATGAGCACACTGCCTGGCTTAAAAATGTCCCCTTGACCCCCACCTTGCCAGGCCTCAAAATGGCCCCCACCCACATGGCCAGGCCCCAACACCACCACAAAAAAGTAAAAAAACTCTCAAAAATCACCTCAATCCCATGCCATCCATGCCCTCAATGATGTTTAAATTCAAGACACCCCAGAGAAAGACAATCCCCATGCACCACTGGGTACCCCTGTTCATAATGGTTGAAAGCAACGCAAACTGGGTGCAGGCCTGAGCAAACTGCCTGGCTTAAAAATGGCCCCTTGACCCCCACCACATGGCCAGGCTCTGCATGTACCAGGCCTCAAGATGGCCCCCACCCACATGGCCAGGCCCCAACACCAACCCAAAAAGTCAAAAAACACATAAATATCACCACAATCCCATGACATCCATGCCCTCAATGATGTTTAAATTCAAGATACCCCAGAGAAAGACTAGGCCCATGCACCACTGAGTACCCTTTGGGCATAATGGTTGAAAGCAAGGCAAACAGGGCACAGGCCTGAGCACACTGCCTGGTTTAAAAAAGGCCCCTTGACCCCCACCACATGACCAGGCCCTGCCTGTACCAGGCCTCAAAATAGCCCCCACCCACATGGCCAGGCCCCAACAACACCCCAAAAAGTCAAAACAAAATCAAAAATCACGCAATCCCATGCCATCCATGCCCTCAATGATGTTTAAATTCAAGATACCCCAGAGAAAGACTAGGCCCATGCACCACTGAGTACCCTTTGGGCATAATGGTTGAAAGCAAGGCAAACAGGGCACAGGCCTGAGCACACTGCCTGGCTTCAAAATGGCCCCTTGACCCCCACCACATGGCCAGGACCCTGCCTGTACCAGGCCTCAAAATGACCCCCACCCATAGGGCCAGGCCCCAACACCACCCCAAAAAGTTGAAAAACACTCAAAAATCCGCACAATCCCATGCCATCCATGCCCTCAATTATGTTTAAATTCAAGACACCCCAGAGAAAGACTAGGCCCATGCACCACTGAGTACCCCTGGGCATAATGGTTGAAAGCAAGGCAAAGTGGGTGCAGGCCTGAGCACACTGCCTGGCTTCAAAATGGCCCCTTGACCCCCATCACATGACCAGGCCCTGCCTGTCCCAGGCCTCAAAATGGCCCCCACCTACAAGGCCAGGCCCAACACCACTCCAAAAAGTCGTAAAACGCTTAAAAATCACCACAATCCCATGCCATCCATACCCTCAATGATGTTTAAATTCAAGACACCCCAGAAAGAGACTAGGCCCATGCACCAGTGAGTACCCCTGGGCATAATGGTTGAAAGCAAGGCAAACTGGCTGCAGGCCTGAGCACACTGCCTGGCTTAAAAATGTCCCCTTGACCCCCACCACATGGCCAGGCGCTGCCTGTACCAGGCCTCAAAATGGTCCCTACCCACATGGCCAGGCCCCAACAACTCCCCAAAATGTCGAAAAACACTCAAAAATCACCATAATCCCATGCCATCCATGCCCTCAATGATGTTTAAATTCAAGACACCCCAGAGAAAGACTAGGCCCATGCACCACTGAGTACCCCTGTTCATAATGGTTGAAAGCAAGGCAAACTGGGTGCAGGCCTGAGCAAACTGCCTGGCTTAAAAATGGCCCCTTGACCCCCACCACATGGCCAGGCTCTGCCTGTACCAGGCCTCAAGAAGGCCCCTACCCACATGGTCAGGCTCTAACACCAACCCAAAAAGTCGAAAAACACACAAAAAACACCAGAATCCCATGCCATCCATGCCCTCAATGATGTTTAAATTCAAGACACCCCAGAGAAAGACAATCCCCATGCACCACTGGGTACCCCTGTTCATAATGGTTGAAAGCAAGGCAAACTGGGTGCAGGCCTGAGCAAACTGCCTGGCTTAAAAATGGCCCCTTGACCCCCACCACATGGCCAGGCTCTGCCTGTACCAGGCCTCAAGAAGGCCCCCACCCACATGGTCAGGCTCTAACACCAACCCAAAAAGTCGAAAAACACACAAAAAACACCACAATCCCATGACATCCATGCCCTCAATGATGTTTAAATTCAAGATACCCCAGAGAAAGACTAGGCCCATGCACCACTGAGTACCCCTTGGGCATAATGGTTGAAAGCAAGGCAAACTGGGTGCAGGCATGAGCACACTGCCTGGCTTAAAAATTTCCCCTTGACCCCCACCACATGGCCAGGCCCTGCCTTGCCAGGCCTCAAAATGGCCCCCACCCACATGGCCAGGCCCCAACACCACCACAAAAAAGTAAAAAAACTCTCAAAAATCACCTTAATCCCATGCCATCCATGCCCTCAATGATGTTTAATTTCAAGACACGCCGGAGAAAGACAATCCCCATGCACCACTGGGTACCCCTGTTCATAATGGTTGAAAGCAACGCAAACTGGGTGCAGGCCTGAGCAAACTGCCTGGCTTAAAAATGGCCCCTTGACCCCCACCACATGGCCAGGCCCTGCATGTACCAGGCCTCAAGATGGCCCCCACCCACATGGCCAGGCCCCAACACCAACCCAAAAAGTCAAAAAACACATAAAAATCACCACAATCCCATGCCATCCATGCCCTCAATGATGTTTAAATTCAAGATACCCCAGAGAAAGACTAGGCCCATGCACCACTGAGTACCCTTTGGGCATAATGGTTGAAAGCAAGGAAAGTGGGTGCAGGCCTGAGAACACTGCCTGGTTTAAAAAAGGCCCCTTGACCCCCACCACATGACGAGGCCCTGCCTGTACCAGGCCTCAAAATAGCCCCCACCCACATGGCCAGGCCCCAACAACACCCCAAAAAGTCAAAACAAAATCAAAAATCACGCAATCCCATGCCATCCATGCCCTCAATGATGTTTAAATTCAAGATACCCCAGAGAAAGACTAGGCCCATGCACCACTGAGTACCCTTTGGGCATAATGGTTGAAAGCAAGGCAAACAGGGCACAGGCCTGAGCACACTGCCTGGCTTCAAAATGGCCCCTTGACCCCCACCACATGGCCAGGACCCTGCCTGTACCAGGCCTCAAAATGACCCCCACCCATAGGGCCAGGCCCCAACACCACCCCAAAAAGTTGAAAAACACTCAAAAATCCGCACAATCCCATGCCATCCATGCCCTCAATTATGTTTAAATTCAAGACACCCCAGAGAAAGACTAGGCCCATGCACCACTGAGTACCCCTGGGCATAATGGTTGAAAGCAAGGCAAAGTGGGTGCAGGCCTGAGCACACTGCCTGGCTTCAAAATGGCCCCTTGACCCCCATCACATGACCAGGCCCTGCTTGTCCCAGGCCTCAAAATGGCCCCCACCTACAAGGCCAGGCCCAACACCACTCCAAAAAGTCGTAAAACGCTTAAAAATCACCACAATCCCATGCCATCCATACCCTCAATGATGTTTAAATTCAAGACACCCCAGAAAGAGACTAGGCCCATGCACCAGTGAGTACCCCTGGGCATAATGGTTGAAAGCAAGGCAAACTGGCTGCAGGCCTGAGCACACTGCCTGGCTTAAAAATTTCCCCTTGGCCCCCACCACATGGCCAGGCCCTGCCTGTACCAGGCCTCAAAATGGTCCCCATCCACATGGCCAGGCCCCAGAAACTCCCCAAAATTGCGAAAAAACTCAAAAATCACCACAATCCCATGCCATCCATGCCCTCAATGATGTTTAAAATCAAGACACCCCAGAGAAAGACTAGGCCCATTCACCACTGAGTACCCCTTGGGCATAATGGTTGAAAACAAGGCAAACTGGGTGCAGGCCTGAGCACACTGCCTGGCTTAAAAATGGCCCCTGGACACCCTCCACATGGCCAGGCCCTGCCTGTACCAGGCCTCAAAATGGCTCCCACCCACATGGCCAGGCCCCAACACCACCCCAAAAAGTCGAAAAACACTCAAAAATCACCACAATCCCATGCCATCCATGCCCTCAATGATGTTTAAATTCAAGACACCCCAGAAAAAGACTAGGCCCATGCACCACTGAGTACCCCTGGGGCATAATTGTTGAAAGCAATGCAAAGTGGGTGCAGGCCTGAACATACTGCCTGGTTTCAAAATGGCTCCTTGCCCCCACCCACATGGCCAGGCCCCAACAACTCTCCAAAATGTCGAAAAACACTCAAAAATCACCACAATCCCATGCCATCCATGCCATCAATGATGTTTAACTTCAAGACACCCCACAGAAAGACTAGGCCCATGCACCACTGAGTACCCCTGGGGCATAATTGTTGAAAGCAATGCAAAGTGGGTGCAGGCCTGAACATACTGCCTGGTTTCAAAATGGCTCCTTGCCCCCACCGAATGGCCAGGCCCTTCCTGTACCAGGCCTCAAAATGTCCCCCACCCACATGGCCATGCCCCAACAACGCCCCAAAAAGTCTAAAAACATTCAAAAATCACCACAATCCCATGCCATCCAGGCCCTCAATGATGTTTAAATTCAAGAAGCCCCACAGAAAGACTAGGCCCATGCACCACTGAAGACCTCTGGGCATAATGGTTGAAAGCAAGGCACACTGGGTGCAGGCCTGAGCACACTGCCTGGCTTAAAAATGGCCCCTTGACCACCACCGCATTGCCTTGGCCCTGCCTATTCCAGGCCTCAAAATGGCACCCACCCACATGGCCAGGCCCAAACAACACCCCCAAAAGTAAAAAAACATTCAAAAATCACCACAATCCCATGCCATCCATGCCCTCAATGATGTTTAAATTCAAGACAGCCGACAGAAAGACTAGGCCCATGCACCACTGAGTACCCCTGGGCATAATGGTCGAAAGCAAGGCAAGGTGGGTGCAGGTCTGAGCACACTGCCTGGCTTCAAAATGGCCCCTTCACCCCCACCACATGGCCAATCCCTGCCTGTACCAGGCCTCAAAATGGCCCACACCCAAATGGCCAGGCCCCAACACCACCCCAAAAAGTCGAAATACATTCAAAAATCACCACAATCCCATGCCATCCAGGCCCTCAATGATGTTTAAATTCAAGAAACCCCACAGAAAGACTAGGCCCATGCACCACTGAAGACCTCTGGGCATAATGGTTGAAAGCAAGGCACACTGGGTACAGGCCTGAGCACACTGCCTGGCTTAAAAATGGCCCCTTGACCCCCACCACATGGCCAGGCCCTGCCTGGACCCGGCCTCAAGATGGCCCCCACCCACATGGCCAGGCCCCAACACCACCCCAAAAAGTCGAAAAACACTCAAAAATCACCAAAATCCCATGCTATCCATGCCCTCATTGATATTTAAATTCAAGACACCCCACAGAAAGACTAGGCCCAGGCACCACTGAGTACCCCTGGTCATAATGGTTGAAAGCAAGGCAAAGTGGGTGCAGGCCTGAGCACACTGCCTGGCTTATAAATGGCCCCTTGACCCCCACCACATGGCCAGGCCCTGCCTGGACCGGCCTCAAGATGGCCCCCACCCACATGGCCAGGCCCCAACACCACCCCAAAAAGTTGAAAAACACTCAAAAATCACCACAATCCCATGCCATCCATGCCCTCAATGATGTTTACATTCAAGACACCCCACAGAAAGACTAGGCCCATGCACCACTCACTACACCTGAGCCTACTGGCTAGAGAGGCTTTACAGGCACCCCAAAATAAAAAAAAAATCAACATATAACAGTGAGCTAAAATTCCATGACATAAATGAGAATTAAGTTAAATAACAAATCACAGAAACAGTTGTATCATGCACCCATGACTAACCCTGGGCCTACTGGATACTGTGGCTACCCATCACAATATATATTTTGTTAAAGTTGTGAAAAAAGTTTTAGAACTGTAGTTGCCTCAACTGCAATGCTCCAAACAAACAACACCAATTTACTTGTGAAATCTAAAGTCGAAAAGTGATCCTAACTCCAAAGTCCAAAAAGTCCTCAAATACAAATCCAGCATCAGTCACAGAAAGTAATCCTTCCAGCTCAACAGCCAAATGAAAAGTGACCAGTACATGCACAAAGCACTGGGAGGAGCCTGCTGGACAGGAACAGGAATTTCGAGACTCTGAGACACTACTTTCCTCCACCCCACCCCAAAAAATTGAACAAAAAAGTGCAGTCAAATGTCAATCTGAGGAGTTATTCTGATCAAAATCATCATTTTCACAAGGTTTATGCTTCCTGTGGTGGATTTCTTGTGCAGAATTGCAATTTTTGCACTTGTCAAGCTCTCGCCGTGCAAGGTGGCAAGCCGCGATAATGTAATTGCGTTCGAAAAACTCTCGCGCGGTCACGCAGCAAGATCAAAAATGGCTCAGCACACGCAAAACCTGAAGAAAAACAACTTGGCGGACTTAGAATCACGGTATGCCAATGCCGTGCGCGCAATATTGTATTTTTCAAGCGCGACCAAGCAAAATAATTCGGAGCGTGCGAATTTGCGGATTATTGGGTAAATTCGCGCGGATCGCCAAATTGTCAAAAATCTGCAAATTCACCCGCGCAACAGATTTTACGCCCACGCTTAGTTATTCCTACAAAGTGCTAATTCTACCAAGTGCTAGTTCCAAAAGTGCTTAGTCCGGAGAGTGGCCCACGTGGCCCTGTCCCATGTACATAATCCCCTGTAAATTCCGCCGGTGCCAGTTGGCACATTGTAAATCAATCAATCAATCAAAGACATTTATAGAGCGCACTACCTACCCATAGGGTCTCAAGGCGCTTGGGGGGGGGGGGGTGCCGCTACTGCTCGAACAGCCAGGTCTTGAGCTTCTTCCTGAAGGAGAGGTGGTCTTGGGTCAGGCGCAGGTCGGCCGGGAGTGTGTGTTTATTATCTAATGTGTTTGGTATAATACAAAGGCTATTTTTATATATAACGTTGTGTGGAGTTTCCTTAGTGGTGGGCCTTGGGTGTTGTTGCTGGGTGCGCGCGCAAACGCTTTACACATCGCTTCGGAGATAAGCCTGACTGCTCATGCCAAGCTACCAAGGGGATGAGCAGGGATTATCTTTGGCGGGTGACTTCCTTGCCCTGACTTAGAATGGTGGTTTCGTTTCATTTAGTTTTTGAACAAACAGACCAGCTGAGTGATTCTCCCCCGCCTTTTTTAATTCATACAGAAAGAAATCCTTGAAATCGAAGCAAGATTATTTTCCGCGCTTCCAGATTCCAAAAATGAGTAAGTCGCAGTTTTCTTTCTACACACCAGCCTTAGTAGGGTAGCGGACACATAAAATCCTTATTCACGATACATAATGATTTTTCAGGGACGTAATACAGTGAGAAAGGAAACAATCGATCCGGGACACGGCAGACACGCCGCCGGAGCACGTGAAGCAAAGGTAAATGCCTCTCCCTGCTCGCAGATGAACTTTAGCTAGTAACACCTTGTCCCTTTGAGAATGATGTCTGACGCAGTGTCCACTCTGTATGTGAAAAAACAATCCCAGGCATAAACTAAGGAAAGTACACAACAGATTAAACAAACAAACTAGTTCAGTTAGAAAAATTATTTATATTTTAATTTGATAAAAAGGGGATAAAAATCCAACACATTAATCACAGTTGATAAAAAAATTGATACATATGTATTCACAAAACGGATAAAAGAAAGGTTAAATGGTCTCCAGTCAACGCGTTTCGACATATACAATATGTCTTCATCAGGACATTAACCATCAACAAGCTCTGTAAGACATAAATTATAGCATAAAATTACTTTAAAAATAAAAATACTATCACATGATTATTACTGAACTAGATTACAGTTTGTTGGCACATCCTATTGGTAAACAGTAAACTCTCCATTCCAAATATATGATATACCGCTCTAACAATACATTCAAAATTGTGTAGGTACCCATATCTGCAAGTAGATTCTTGTGAAAATAAAGAAATTAATTCAGCAAACAATTTTTGTTTGATCGATTTAACTGTACATGACATCATACAAGTATTAGTCAAAAGCTTCCTAATAGAACACCTTTCGTACGGGATAACGTTCACTTAATTTCATTTGAGGTAGGTTGTGAAACAGGGGTTTCCTCTGTTTTAATGATTTCGCATAATAAACTTATATCTGTTATCAATTCAACTTTGATTTGTTAAAAGATTTCTCAAAGATTTCAAAAGCATGTACTGTCTATTATCAATATATAGGTACAATAAAAACATATGCAGCAAGATATATACACATGTCTATTACTAAACTTATTGTACAACTACTAAAGTAGTGCAAGAATAAAGGTGAAAAAAAGGATAAGGAAAGACAAGACAGAATAGATACTAGGTGGACAGATAACACGTCAATAAGAGAAGATTATTTATTTTTCTCATTGTGTGTATACCATTAAACTAATCTAGTAAGCTAAAGAGAGGCTCTTTTATTTGAAAAGATGGCACAATGGCCATCCTTAAACGTACTGCCTTCTTACCTATTTATGCAGTAATATAAGGGGACATATATCGAGTCTCTTCCTTATTTATCCAAGAATTGGGAACAAGGTCAATAATTCCTAAATAGAAATGATATAAACACAATAGTGCGCATTTTAATTTAAATAATGTTCCATAGTGAAAAAGAATTTCTTTTAAAACTTTATTTATATTATTACTACCCCATTCTTACCCTAAAATTAGAGTTCATCAGCTGACATCCACAGCATACACGATACCACAAGGCAAGCGCATCCTTGGGCAAGAATCATACAAGGTATGCCGCATCCTGGCGATGCATAGTTTTCAAATTTTTGTTTGGATTGAGGACCCCATGTTTTGACAAAACACTCCTTTTTTCTTTTTTGTAAATAGTACCCATGGACCTGACTCACACTGCCCTGATGAGAATCCTGTGAATCAGTTAGCGGGATTCGAAACGCGTCGGCATTACTCCCTTTAGTAACATTTATTGTCAGTGTTATTGATGCTGGAATGGGCATTTCTTCCTGAATTGCAAAAGATTTATACTGTTTCAGGAATTGGGGCGCTATTATGGAAAGTATCTTTGCGCCTCTTGTTGTGTACTTATCATTGTGATTTTTTCAAGTTTGTGATCAAATTGTTCCATGTTTTAGTACAATCACGAGCACTATATTATTGTATGCACATTTACATGTTTTCTACTGTGTTTTCTATTGTAAATATTCATGATTGTTTTTTTCAAAATATATGGCAATGCATGAAGTTGATAACTATCTTTGTTCTGTGTAAAAAACAATTCGATAACTGAGTAAAAAACAAATGACATAAATTATTGTCAGGGTAAACTAATAAAGTTGTGTTTATCCTTCAGTCGACATTTATTGCTTGAATTCATAATTGAGGTTAAGGTAAAATTTCCGATTTCACTTCTAGAAGTTGGCATGTTTGTGTGATTTATGTGAATTGGCTGTCTGGCTTGTGATTGGCTGGAGCTGTCTGGTGAGCCTGGCTCCAGGAGTCAGGATGGGTCTGCCCCGGTGGTGAGTGGAGAGATCTGCATGACTGATGTGAGGGAGGAGTGCACCTGGGACCTGAATAGGGCTGGCCTTTCCCCACACAATGCTGGCTCCGCCCCCTGTGGTGCGTCTAATGTCCCTAGCCTGGCCAGTGAATGAGAAGAGGGACTGAGCACATTGGAGTGCTCCAAAATCAGCTGCGACTGGTTTTCCCACACCCTGCAGACACAGACAAAGGAATTCTGTGTATAAGAAGGGGCTGTGACCCCATGTAAAATGTTCTGTTCCTGATCGTACCTTGGAGGGGTCTTGCTGCTGCTGGGCGCCAGGAGGACCGACACTGGGGACTGCCTCCCTGCCTGGAGGACCCTGTGAGCTGGCCCCTGGGCCCAGGCTTTTCCCCCCTTCTTTGCTCCAGGACTTTCTTTGAACCTTGCGCTCCAGTGCCTGCGAGGCACTGTGGCTGGATTGCCTGAAGATCCCTTGTTTTTGATTCCTAGGAGAGGGGCTTTGTGTACTGCCTGCCTGGGGATCCTAGGGAGGAGCGCTTCCACTTTCTTGCTTCGGCTCAAAGCTACGATCGTCCTTCCACGAGGGATTCCCCTATGTGGGGATCCCCCTTGGCTGTGTTTCCAAGCAGGTGCCCACCCTGCATTTGCCCCTCAATATTGCTAATTCTGAGGGTTGCCTACCCCGTGTTCTGCCCCTTTGTTATGACCCCTGGCGGGTGGCCACCCAGCCAGGGACACTGCTGTAGTTGATTATTAATTCATTCACCGGGTGCCTACCCCGGATTGCTGCCGTGAGGTGCTTTTCACTTCCCTGGGCTGCCGCGCTGCCTGCAACGACCTGGAAGTACCCCCGTACGGAGGAGAAGGTCCGTGGGCCGCCTGGTTGTAGGCGGGGCCTCACGGACGGAAGCAGAAGGGCCCAGCGACAGGAAGTACCGTGTAGAGAGAGCCCGCCCCCTCTGAAGCCGAGAGCACCGGCCGCCTGAGCAGTGAGTTATCCTGAAACCCGCCGGTGCGGGGAACCACAGAGCCACGAGAGAACGCCGCCACCAGAGACTGGTGAGTGCAGCAGGGTGCCTGTGTTGTGCTGGTAAGCCCCTGAGCGGGACTCCGATGACAAGAGCATTTGTTGCGGGCCCGAGGGTCCAGGGGGCCTTTTGGTATTCCTAGTCCCCAGAGGCGGGACTCCAGCGTTGGGGGACATTTGGTATTTAGAGCCTGTCGAGGGCTCTGGGGGCCATGGTCTTTTGAGTCCCCAGTGAGGGACTCCAACGTTAGTGCCGGCATCTTTTCAGAGCCCACGAGGCTCTACCAGGATTGCGGGGGCATAATTGTTTTCGAGCCCACGAGGCTCCCCAGGGGCACTGTTATTTCAAGCCCGAGAGGCTTCAACGTTGTTTGGGCACACTCTTCGTTCTAGAGCCTCGAGGCTCCCACGTGGGGGACATTTGTGTAGAGCCCACGGGAGGCTCCTGGGGACATAATTGTCCCCGGATTGCTGCCGTGAGGTGCTTTTCCCTCCTCCGTGCCGCCGCAGCCCTGCCTGCGATGACCCGGAAGTACCCCCGTACAGAGAAGAAGGTCAACGGCCCGCCTGGTTGTAGGCAGGGCCTCACGGCTGGAAGTGGAAGGGTGCGGCGGCTGGAAGTGCTGCGTAGAGAGAGCTCGCCCCCCTGAAGCCGAGTGCACCGGCCGCCAGAGCAGGGAGGTATCCTGAGTCCCGCCGGTGCAGGAAGCCACAGAGCCGCGAGAGGACGCCACCACCAGTGAATGGTAAAAGTAAATGTAAATGTGTGGTATTTGTATAGCACACAAATCACCCATGAGGCATCTCAGCGCTTGTACGAATACCGCTGAGGAACCCTTCATGGCCTTTCTCTGTGAAATGCCCACTCCTGGGCACCCCCAAGGTGAAGCCAGGCATCCTAGCGTTGTTGGGGCCATTGTGGAGATTAAGCAAGCTATTGCCCAGAGTTGCAGAGTGGGACCCATAATTAGAATAGACACCGAGGCGAGAATTATCAGGTCCGAGGAAGTTGAGCCCAGGACCCGCCGAGGCGGGAATTGAACCCTGGTTCCGGGCTAGACCTCTGCATCAGGGTCTGCCATTTTAACCATTGAGCCACACTGCTCCATTTCTCTGGTGAGTGCAGCAGGGTGCCCGTGTTGTGCTGGTGAGCCCCGAGCGGGACTCCGACGACAAGAGCATTTGTTATGGACTCCCGAGGGTCCTGGGGGCCTGTTGGTATTCCTAGTCACCAGAGTAGGGACTCCAGCATTGGGGAACATTTGGTATTTAGAACTTGTCGAGGGCTCCTGGGGCCATGGTCTTTTGAGTCCCCAGTGACGGACTCCAACGTTAGTGCCGGCATCTTTCCAAAGCCCACGAGGCTCCACCAGGATTGCGGGGGCATAATTGTTTTGCAGCCCACAAGGCTCCCCAGGGGCACTGTTATTTCGAGCCCGAGAGGCTCCAACGTTGCTTGGGCACACTCTTTGTTTAAGAGCCCCGAGGCTCCCACGTGGGGGACATTTGTGTAGAGCCCACAAGAGGCTCCTGGGGACATAATTGTTTAGAGCCACAAGGCTCCTGAGGCCCCAGTATTTCTTCAGAGCCCACGAGACTTCCGGGCACACAGTTATTTCGAGCCCACGAGGCTCCAGGGGGCATCTTGTTTCTCGAGCCAGAGTGCTCGAACGTGGCTTAAGTAATTCACGGGGCTACTGAGAGCCCAGGCCACATTCCTATCCCCAGCTGCCAGCACTTAGTGGGCAGCTTCTACGTTTAGGCCCTTGCACCTTCTTCTTTGGCTGCCTGCGCAGCCCAGCCCTGACATTTTGGACACAGGGCGTTTCAGCCCCTGAGAGACCAGTTGGCCTGGGGTACAGTTCTGGTGTTGTGCCCTTGCCTGGGGTACCTGTTTTTGGCCCTATGTGATCTTTGCGCAATTTGTGATTACCTGCCTAAAGGTTTTTATGCATCATGTACAAAGCTGCTTGCATATACCTCTGAATGTGTTTTCCTGCTTAGGAGGTTGTTTTCCTAGAATAGGTGATGCTAGTGAGTTCATGGTTCCCTGCGTGATATTTTCCCAAGGTGGTTAGGGTAGCGTAGGTGGTACTTACCTTTTACCAATGATTACTGGTTGTGTGCTACATTTGTTATTTGGTGCTACAGTTTTTATATGTGCTCTGTGCTAAGCGTTATTCCTATAAAGTGCTAATTCTACCAAGTGCTATTTCCAAAAGTGCTTAGTCCGGACAGTGGCCCACGTGGCCCTGTCCCATGTACATAATCCCCTGTATATTCCGCCCATGCCAATTGGCACTTTGTAAAGTGTGTGTTTATTATCTAATGTGTTTGGTATAATACAAAGGCTATTTTTATATATAACCTTGTGTGGAGTTTCCTTTGTGGTGGGCCTTGGTGGTTGTTGCTGGGTGCGCGCGCAAACGCTTTACACATCGCCTCCGAGATAAGCCTGACTGCTCGTGCCAAGCTCCCAAGGGGGTGAGCAGGGGTTATCTTTGGCGGGTGACTTCCTTGCCCTGACTTAGAATGGTGGTTTCTGCCTGGCTTTGGCGCAAGCCTTAGCCAACCGAAAATCACCATTTCTAACACATCCAAAATAGTGTGTCCCATAATTCTGCTATTGGTACACTAACAACTCAGTTTCTTCTTCTGAAGTATGAGGAATTTCTGGATGAAGCGCAGCCACAGTTAGCAAAATCACTTTACATGAAATTTCGATGTGGTGCTCTGCAAACCGACTCAAACACACCAAAATGGGTCCATGAATAAGGGGAGACCAATAGTGAATGCTGTGTATTATGTCAATCTCATACTCACGAAAATGACCAACACATATTATTCTTTTGCCCTACTAATGCTAAAACCAGGAAGAAATGGATCAAACCCATTTGCCAAAATATTGGCATAAGGTCCTGTCTTGAGGCAGAAAGAAGACTGAAAATTGACACCTCTCAAAAGATTTCATAATTTGATAATTTCAGTAGATTTTAATAGTAATCTCACAAACAGCAAACAGTCCAGAAGTAAGAGGCGAGATGCCCCAGGAATTAAATCAACAATCCAAGAGCTGGAAGCTTTAGGTTTAATCACCTTGGACGGTAACGGTAACAGTATCGTAACTGGAGACAGACCAGCGGCTACCACGTTTCTGAGTGGAAAGAGGCAATCAATTATAGAGTTCACCATCGTCTGTAATAATCTCTTTTCTATGATAAATTGCTTCCAAATCTTCCCACCTCCAGAACGTGATCATTTTCTACAGATTACGACAATTAACATTACTCTACCCAAACACAAATATTAAAGTCTCTGGCACAATATCCAGGAAAATATATTTCTGAGGAAACTGAAGTGGCGAGGAAAAGATACAAATATAATAATGGAAACAATCCAGGCTTATGTGAAGACACAAGGGATACATAAAGAAGAAGAAGCACAAAAAAATTGGGAACTCTTGGGGCAGTTTCTCAGTCCAAATTCCCAGCTATTCCAGGACGACAAAAGAAGATAGAAACTAGGAGGGATCCATGGTTTAATACCCAATTGCGAGATCTTAAAAGGAGCATTGCCCGCGAGGTGCACCTCCTAGCAAAGGCAGCAAGAACGGAAAGACAATCTGACAATGGCAGCCTCAAGGAAAGTCACAATTATCATCTTTGTCTTCAGGTGTGTTTGTGTTTATATGGCCCAAAATAAGTGTGCCATTAATTCCATTTATTTGAGTTTGTACCTCTATATGCATATGCATTTGTTTATATCTGTGGTGCATATGCATGTGGTGCTGTGGGAATCAGTGTGTATGCACATGTATGTTTGTTTGCATGTTTCTTCCTGTGAATGTACCTGTCTATATGTATGTGTGTGTGCATCTGTTTATATGTGCACACACTTGTGTGAATGTATGTGTGTGTGCTGTTGTGTGTGTGCCTTCGTGTGTGCATGAAAAGATGTTTTCCCCAGGTCGGACATGCTTGGATGAGATCCACATGTTCCAACATATGTAGGTGGGAGGAGTTGATGTCAGCCATGAAGCTGCAAAGGATTGAAACAAATAAGGAATATAATAGGACGCTGGAGGAGCGGCAGATCCCTCCCACGTGCAGGGTCAGGTATATAAGTTCAGTGTGCCTCAAATTAAAGTATAGAGCACCCCAGCCATCACCGCACACCTGTGGGTACCGGACAGACCTGTGGAGCTCCGGAGAGTAAGTATTTTTTGTTTCAATCCTATAGGATGAGATGGAACTGGGAGAGATTAGAGAGACAACTCCAGACAGGGAATGAGTTTCACTCTGAGGAAGATAGCTGGATGTTCAGAATGTGACATGCTTCACTGTGTGAGCAGGAGATGAACATGCCAGATGTGACCTGAGAGTCTCACCAGCACATATGGAGTATTAACTCAATAAGAAGGAGGTGGCAGAGAGCAGCTTTGGAGGTAAGGCAGGATATTACAAACAGTGTGTAGGGGAAAGGAGATTACAGACATAGTGTAGGGGAAAGGAGATTACAGACAGAGTGTATGGGAAAGGAGACAGAGTGTATGGGAAAGGAGATTACAGACAGAGTGTAGTGGAAATGAGATTACAGACAGAGTGTATGGGAAAGGAGATTACAGACAGTGTGTATGGGAAAGGAGATTACTAACTGTGTATGGGAAAGGAGATTACAGACAGTGTGTATGTGGAAAGGAGATTACAGAAAGGGTGTATCGGAAAGGTGATTACAGACAGAGTGTATGTGGAAAGGAGATTACAGACAGAGTGTATGGGAAAGGAGATTACAGAGAGAGTGTATGGGAAAGGAGATTACTAACTGTGTAAGGGAAAGGAGATTACAGACAGAGTGTATGTGGGAAGTAGATTACAGACAGAGTGTATGTGGAAAGGAGATTACAGACAGGGTGTATGGGAAAGGTGATTACAGACAGAGTGTATGTGGAAAGGAGATTACAGACAGGGTGTATGGGAAAGGTGATTACAGACAGAGTGTATGTGGAAAGGAGATTACAGACAGAGTGTATGGGAAAGGAGATTACAGACAGAGTGCATGGGAAAGGAGATTACTAACTGTGTATGGGAAAGGAGATTACAGACAGAGTGTATGTGGAAAGGAGATTACAGACAGAGTGTATGTGGAAAGGAGATTACAGACAGAGTGTATGGGAAAGGAGATTACAGACAGAGTGTATGGGAAAGGAGACAGAGTGTATGGGAAAGGAGATTACAGACACAGTGCATGGGAAAGGGTATTAGTGACATTGAGTATGTGATACAAGAGATTAAAGGCAGTGAACATGGGGCTCACAATGTATTTAATTTGAGATGGTGGTTTCCTGTGCTTGGCACTGGCATTTAATTATCAACACAGGTACTTATGGCAGCTGTCACATGTTTGTGTCATATAGAGATGAACACAACAAGAGTTTTTTTTATTAATCAAATAGACATTAAAACTACTAATACCTGCCTCCCAAGCCATTCTCCTTGCTTTGGGGGCCTTAAATAATAATATTAATAACACCACTTATAGAGCGCCTGGTTACACTATGACAGTGTGTCCCCACGCTTAGAAATGCTACAGTACCCTGAAGAGGCCGAGGTCTGGTGCCAGTCTGGGTCCCAGGCTACAGGAAACAATTATTGCTTTGGAAAAAGGTAGGTTTTTAGTTTAAGTCTGAATCTTGTTTCTGAGGGCTCTATGCGCAGGTCAAGAGGGAGATTGTTCCAGTGCTTACTTGCAAGAAAGCGAAAGGAGCTACCTCCCATCCTGGTCCTGCGTACGCCAGGGAGCTGAAACAACATTGCTCCAGCAGATCTGAGGTTCCGGGTGGGGCGATGGATGGTCAAAAAGTTACGCAGGTCACTTGGCCCTTTTCCCTGGGCAATGCGATGGACAAAGCAAAGAGCTTTGAACTTAATGCGCTCCTCGATAGGGAGCCAGTGAAGTTTTACCAGAAGCCCTGCATGGGAGGTTCAGTACCAGGCGGGCCGTGGCATTTTGGACAGATTGTAATTGATGTAAGCCTTTTCTGCTTAGTCCTAGAAGAAGAGCGTTGCCGTAGTCCAAGTGCGGAGTAACTAGGGCATGAATAAGTGTCTTCCTGGCACTGATGGGGAGTAGATCTAGGATTTTACGGAGAGTTTCTAGTATTCTGAAACATTTACTCGTGATTTTGCTAATCTGTTGCTTAAAGGAAAGCTCCGCATCCAGCCATATTCCTAAATTCTTAACAGAGTTTGCAGGGTGGGGGATCGCACCCAATTCTGATGGCCACCAGGCCTGCGACCAGGCGGAGGAGGGAGAATTACCAACTCTGTTTTATCGCCATTAAGGCGTAGGCAGTTGTTGTTCATCCACCCTGCCACAGAACGCATACAGTTGGAAAAATTGGTGGCATCCTCTGCCTGATTGTGGGTAAGTTTAATTATAAGTTGGGTATCGTCAGCATATCTGACGATATCCACACCAAAAGTTTCCACAATATGGGCTAGGGGCTCCACATAAAGATTAAATAGCGTGGGGGTCAAACTTGAGCCCTGTGGAACCCCATGTCTCAGTTTGCGAAGAGATGATTTGTGAGGAGGGCCGTGTACCTGGAAACTTCTGTTTTCTAGAAAGGATTCTATCCATTCCAGGGCCGGCCCATCACTCCCAGGTCTGAGAGGCGAGACAGCAGCGTTGAGTGCAGCACGGTGTCAAAAGCTGCACTGAGATCTAATAAAACCAACACTGCCGTCTGGCCCTCATCTGCTAGTTGTCTCGGACATTCTGTGGAGAAGAGAACCGCTGACTCAGTAGAGTGGCCCGCTCTAAACCCTGACTGCGTGGAATGGAGAAGAGAGTTCTCCTCAGCAAATTTCATGAGTTGACTGTTCACTATCTTCTCCACAACTTTCCCACAGAAGGGGAGGAGAGAGATAGGACGGAGATTTTGTAACTGGGAAATGTGTATGTTAGCTTTTTTTTCAGGGGTATTACTTGTGCCATTTTCCATACATCAGGCACGTAACATTCCTGAAAAGATAGGGTGATCAAGTGTTCGATCTGTTCAATCATACAATCGATGACTTCCTTACAGCGATTGGGGGCAATCACATCAAGGGGGGAGCCGGACTGAATGCCGTTAACGATGTTGAGCAGGTCTGTAAAGTGATTCAGATAGGCTTTGGTAGCAGGATCACTTCTCACTACCGAAAGGTAGCGTGTATTGAATCCACTTTTTTATGAAAAAATCTGCGATATCATCGCATAATTCATTAGTGTAAGTATCTTGGGCCTCAAGTCTAGTTGGGGCCGTGAGCTCTTTATAAATCAAAAAGAGTTCCTTAGTAGGATTTTTGGCAGATTCAATACGTCCTTTAAAATGAGCGCCTTTGGCTGCTCTGACGAGTTTGTGATAGATTTTTTATTCCCTCTTAGAGTTCAACGTATCCTCTGGGTTATAATTTGTCCTCCAGTGACGTTCAGTGTTTTTACATTTGGCTTTGGCTTCTTTAAGTTCTTTAGAAAACCAGGGAGCAGTTTTAGTTTTCCTGACGGGGGGTTTGGATGTCCATGGTGCTACTGTATCAAGAGCCCTAGACACCCATTTCTCATAGTCATCCCATGCCTTAAGCAGGGTGTCACTGGGAGGAGGTGGTTCTTTAAGTAGGGCGGATTTAAAGTTTTCTTGCGTGAAACTTCTTCCAGTTTCTATGTTTCAGAGGCCTAGTTTTGATCACACTGCAGTCCTGGGGGCCAACTTCAACTTCAAAAGGAATTACGAAATGATCTGACCAAATAATTTGCAATGGTGTTGCAATTTTAATTCCTTCCCAGTTTGCAAAAACGGGATCTAAAAGGTGGCCACGTTATTGCGACGGGGCTGTAGATTGAAGTTTAAGTGACCGAGATTTCAGTGCAACTACCACATCCTGTGCCTCCTTACAATTAGGATTTTCAAAATGAAGATTAAGATCTCCTAATACAAGAAATTTCTTATACCGAAGTGTATGCTGAGTTATCAGCTCTGTCAGTTGATTGCAGAACTGTGAAGCCTTACCTGGAGGCCAGTATAGAAGGAGTCCATTATTGATATTTTTGGGGTTCAATCAATCAATCAATCAGAGCATTTATATAGCGCACTACTCACCCAGAGGGTCTCAAGGCGCTAGGGGAGGGGGGTCCGCTATTGCTCGAACAGCCAGGTCTTGAGTTGCTTCCTGAAGTCGAGGTGGTCCTGGGTCAGGCGGAGGTGGGTCGGGAGGGAGTTCCAGGTCTTGGCGGTGAGGTAGGAGAAGGACCGTACCCCTGTGGTGGCTCTTCGGATGCGGGGGATGGCGGCGAGGGCGTGGCCGGTCGATCGAAGCTGGCGTTTGGGAGCGTAGAAGTTGAAGCGGCTGTTGAGTTATCCTGGGCCTTGGTTGTGTAGGGCTTTGTGTGCGTGGGTGAGGAGGCGGAAGGTGATTCTCTTGTTGACCGGGAGCCAGTGCAGGTCTCTCAGGTGTCCGGAGATGTGGCTGCGACGGGGGATGTCCAGGATGAGTCGTGCTGAGGGGTTCTGGATCCGCTGGAGTATTTTCTGGAGTTTGGCGGTAGTTCCGGCGTAGAGGGAGTTGCCGTAGTCCAAACGGCTGGTGACGAGGGCCTGGGTGACCGTCTTCCTGGTCTCGGTGGGGATCCACCGGAAGATCTTACGTAGCATGCGCAGGATGTTGAAGCACGAAGAGGAGACGGCGTTGACTTGTCTGGTCATGGAGAGGGAGGAGTCCAGGATGAAGCCCAGGTTGCGTGCGTGGTCTGTTGGTTTGGGTGCGCTGCCTAGGGCGGGGGGCCACCAGGAGTCGTCCCAGGCGGAGGGTGAGGATCCCAGGATGAGGACTTCTGTCTTGTTCGAGTTCAGTTTCAGGCGGCTGTTCTTCATCCATTCGGCTACCTCTTTCATTCCTTTGTGAAGGTTGGCTCTGGCGGTGGTGGGGTCGTTGGTGAGGGAGAGGATCAGCTGGGTGTCGTCGGCGTAGGAGATGATGTTGAGGTTGTGCTGGCGTGCGATGTTTGCGAGGGGGCTCATGTAGACGTTGAAGAGGGTTGGACTGAGCGAGGAGCCTTGAGGAACGCCGCAGATGACTTCGGTGGCTTCTGATCTGAACGGAGGGAGGCGGACTCTCTGTGTCCTTCTGGTGAGGAAGGAGGTGATCCCATCTCGTGCCTTCTCCTGGATTCCGACGTTGTGAGGCGCTGTACTAGTGTACGGTGGCAGACAGAGTCAAAGGCCGCGGAGAGGTCCAGGAGGATGAGGGCCGTCATTTCTCCGTTGTCGAGCAGGGCTCGGATGTCATCGGTGGCTGCGATCAGGGCGGTCTCGGTGCTGTGGTTGGCCCGGAAGCCAGACTGCGAGAGGTCGAGGGATCCGTTCGTCTCGAGGAAGGCGGCCAGCTGCTTGTTGACGGTCTTCTCAATGACTTTTGCAGGGAACGGGAGCAGCGAGATGGGGCGGTAGTTCTTGAGGTCGGTGGGGTCGGCTGAAGGTTTCTTTAGTAGAGCGCTGAGTTCGGGGTGCTTCCAGCTCTCCGGGAAGGTGGCGGTGTTTAAGGATGTGTTGATGATGTCCCGCAGGTGGGGTGCGATGACAGCGTCGGCCTTGTTGTAGACGTGGTGAGGGCAGGGGTCGGTCGGAGATCCAGAGTGGATGGAATTCATCGTGCGGACGGTGTCTTCGGTGCTGATTGGGGTCCAGGCGCGGAGGGTGGTTGTGGGGGGCGGTGGTTCGGTCGTGGCGTGCGTCGGTTGAGTGCTGAAGCTGTTGTGTATGTCCGCGATCTTGTTGTGTAAGTAGGCAGCGAGGGAGTTGCAGAGATCTTGCGAAGGGGTAATGTCGTTGTTTCCGGCATTGGGGTTGGAGAGCTCTTTAACAATGTTGAAGAGTACCTTGCTGTTGTGTGCGTTGTTGTCCAGTCGTTCCTTGAATGCAGTTTTCTTGGTGGCGTGGATCAGTTGGTGGTGTTTTCGGGTGGCAAGCTTGAGGGCAGTCATGTTCTCCGGTGTTGGGTCTCTGCGCCAGGCTCTCTCGAGGACTCGGCAGTTCTTCTTGGAGCTCTTGAGTTCGTCGGTGAACCATGGGGCTCTCTTGCTGCAGGGTTTGCTAGGCGGGGTCCTCAGGGGGGCGAGGTCGTCTGCGCAGTCGCTGATCCACTTCGTGAGGTTGGTGGTCGCTTGGCTGGGGTTCGTTGCGCTGGTGGGTGGGTTCTTGCTCAGGGAGGTCGCGAGCTGGTCGGTTGTTAACTTTTATCGTGAAGAAACTACCTTCACAATTGGGCAACGTAGTCTTTTCTAAGGTACAATGCAGCTCGCTTCTATAGATCATTGCCAATCCCCCCCCCTATTTGCCTTTCTCTGTCAATTCTAAAGCTGCGGGGACAGCTTCTAGAGTTTCAGGGGTAGAGGCCTCATCTAGCCATGTCTCTGTTAGGAAGAGCACATCAAGATTGCCCTCTAATACCAGATCATGTATCTCTAATTTGTGTTTTTTGAGGGATCTACAATTTAACAAAGTCAACTTCATATTTATCAGTCTCCCCTCATCTCCCCCCCCCCCCAGTGGAATAACCGCAAGTCGCACAGTGTGGCACTGGAGAGTCTATTATCATAGTAGGACGGGAGTTATCATCAACATTGGGGCAGAGGGCAAGTAGGTCACTAATAGTATACCTAATTTGTGTCGTATGTCCAGCATTGGCGGAAAAATGAGCTGGGGTAGTAGCCCCGTGCCCCGGTCTGCCGCGGACGGGCGCAGACGGGCTTGCCTTTTGCGCGCCTTCGGCGCACCGCCGGCGCGCCCGCTGCGCCCGCCCGCTGCGCGGACGGGAAGGTGTCATCTTTAAATCCGATGGGAGGTGGGTGGGAAGTGTCCAACTACTGGACCGCAGCCCTATTCCTTCCTTGAACAGTTTGAATTTTCACAGTGTGGTGGCTGGCAGTTGTGCATGTGCTGTCATTGGCTGCTCCTCCGGCAGTGGCAATGAGTGGTGCAAGCTGGGCTGTCCTCCTGATGAGGCCCCCAGAGCTTATTTATTTTTAACACATTAAGCACTGGGTACAGGTGATTAGAGACAGTCAGCATGGGGTATTTAACTCAATAAGAAAGATATGGTAACAATGGGGGATAGGGGGACTACAGACAGTGAATATGGGGTACATGAGATTAGAGACAGTCAGTATGGAGTACAGAAGATAAGAGGCATTGAGTTTGGGGTATTTAACTCAGCAAGAATAAGACAGTAGTAATTAAGGTAATGTGGGGCAGAGCTGGCAGTGAATATGGGGGTATAAGAGATTAGAGACAGTGAGTATGGGATACAGGAGATCAGATACAGTGAATATGGGCCACAGGGTTACAGACAGTGAGTTTGGGCAAAATAGATCAGATATAGTGAGTATGGAGTACAGAAGGTTAGAGACAGTTAGTATGGAATACAGGAGATTAGATGCATTGAGTTTGGGGTATTTAATTTGATAAAAAGAGATGGCAGCATTGGAAGAAGTGCACTAGATAAAAGACAGTGAGTACAGGGTACAAGACATTAGTGACAGTAATTATGTGGAACAAGAGATTACAGACAGTGAATTTGGTGTACAGCAGCCTAGAGAGAGTGAGTCTGAGATACCGGAGATTAGATACAGTGAGTATGGGGTATCGAGTAGAGAGAGTAAGTATTGGGTATTTAACACAATTAGGAAGAGATGCAGCATTGGAGGTAGTGCAGGAGATTACAGGCAGTGAGTATGGGGTACAAGAGATTAGAAACTTTGAGTATGAGGTATAGGACATTGCAGATAATGACTAGGCAATACAAGAGTGTAGGGAACATGAGTACGGGGTAGAGGAGAATAGAAGCTGTGAGTAAGGGGGATTTGACTCAATAAGGAAGAGATGAAAGCATTGGGAGTAGTGCAGGAGTTGCAGATAGTGAGTATGGGGTAAAAGAGATTAGAGTTAGTGAGCATGGGGTATATAATATGATAACAAATGGGAGCATTGCAGGCTGTGCAGGAGATTATAGACAGTCAGTTTGAGGTACACAAGATTAAAGACAGTAAAGACGGGGAACAAGAGATCAGAGACGGTAGAAATAAGGCATTTAATTCAATAAGAAGAGATGGAAGACTTGGCTATATCACAGGAGATTAGAGACAGTGAGTTTGTGCCATTTAACTCCCTCAGAAAAGCATGTCAACATTACATACAGGACAAGACACAGCACACATTTAGCACCATTGAGTACAACTTGAACATCAGTTTTTCTTTTCTTACACTCCCTGAAAAATGGATAAACAAGTGGTATGCTTTATTGTGAATTTAAGACATCAAGTAGAGGTTATTTAACTCTTTGCAAAGAAATTGAAGTGCCTGAGATGATGCAGATTCAGACACAGTGTGTAGGAGTGATGAACCTCTCTGCACGAGCAATAGCAGAGTGAGTGGGAGTTAGTTACTTCACTGTGGGAGAAACAGCAGAGCGAGTAGGAGGTACTTAACTTCGAAGGGAATGACAGCAGAGTGAGTAGGAGGTATTTACCTCTCAGAAGGAGTAATAACAGATATAGGGTCAGATGTAGCAAGTGAAATATCGATCGAACATGCAGAAATTTGCAGAATATTGGCGTTTGCGATCACAATTTAGCTGTGTGCTATGTAGGTAGACAAATAACTATTGCAGAATAAGGAATTGCAAAAATTGCAATTCCTCATTTTGCACAAGCATTTAGAGAATCGCAATTTGCAATTCCCTAAATGCTTTCTAGTTGTCATCACAAATTTAGATAACACCTTAAGCAATCGCAAATTACCACCAATTTCAAGTTGGTGGTAAGTTGCGATTTCAAAAAGCAAGTCTTTTGCTTTTTTTAAAGTGACTTGTGGCACACATACATTAGGGCATGTATGTGCGTCACATGTTCACACATGCCCAATTCAGGGGTGCAACAGGGTGTCCTTTTGGAACCCTTGCACCCTTGAAATTGGACGCGTAATTCGTGAGTACCAACTGGGTACTCTCAAATTCCGCATGCAATTCCAATTCAATACTATGGGCCTCCTGGCCCATAGGAATAAATAGGAAGACATTCCTTATTTGCAACTCACAACATGCAAGTCGCAAATAAGCAATGTGTAGGAATCAAAAAAATATTTGCAATTCCTACCTACATAGTATTTTGCAAGTCCGTAATAGCGATTCCCTAAAAATCGCTATTAAGGACTCGCTAAACTGCTTTTACATACATCTGGCCCTTAGTATGGTCCATGTACCTCTTCGATTAAGCAACAACAGAGAAATGGACAGCGCAGGTGATTCCTGCAAAGTGGGTTGCTGTATTCACCCCTCAGAATGCTGACAGCGGTGACTGCAGTGCTATGGAGAAAGCAGGAGATTAAGTCACTGACATTTAACTCTGTGAGCAAGATATGCTAGCGGTAGGACTCAACATTACATACCAGCCAATGGTGAGCCAGTGTGTAAATTAGGTGTGCTTCACAAAGATGTTAAAGGCCTGTCTAGGCATGCAAGAGTGAAGTGCATTTATGCAATATATTCTATGGCTGAGTATTTAATGAAACTTGTCTATGCAGCCTTTACGTATATGTATGTTATTCTTCATGTAATATAATGCAAGACTGAGGCAGCTTTATATTCTGATTTAAACGCTCAACAAATGGATGCACCTAAGACAGGGTCAGAGAGGTTGTCATTCAAAAAGACCGTATCCACTTTTGGATTTACTCTCAAAACAATTATAGGGCGTTCACACCTTTTAGGGGTGTAATGTGTGAATAACTATACTGACCTCCCATAATTCCATTAATGAGTTTACAATGAATTTACAGATGATTTTATTACAAGTATTTATAACTACTATAATGATAGGAGTAGCAGGTACAATGCACATCCAAATACAGTGACATAGGTAATGAACAGATTAGAGGAGAGAGGACTAGAAATAATTCATTCACAACCATAAGGGTCAGTGCACACTCATCATGCATTGCTAATACATGATAAATGTATTAGCTGTTATTATAACATATGTATAAGTAATTTACCCCTACGAACACCTATGTACATATAACTAATGCCTACCTCATACTCTCACAACTTAAACCTAGGAACACTCACCTTCTTACCCCTTACACCTACACACACCAAAGTTGTCAATTATCCTTTTTATGTGTAGTGTGCATGTATGCCCCGGCTTCATGCTAGTCACATCTGCAATGGACCCATGTCATCCTTTGCTCCATCTGAAATCTCAGAGTCCATGGGCAGACATGAACCGTGGACTGGAATTGCTGAGGCTCATCTCACACAGCACTGGCACTCTCACTGGTAGCTCATACTTCCAAGTCATTAGGATTGTACAACGGCAGGAGAGGAGAAGGGAGTGCCTTTATATGAATGATAACCACAATTATTCACTCTATGGCTTCACCAATCGAGAGTGGCTAAGACGCAGGTGCAAACTGCGACATTCTCACTAACATTGCCAACGTGCGCCCTCTCTTTCAGATCTTCAAATGTTGGGGTACATTGTGTACTGCTTCTTGCCCTGAGGGCATCTGTTGTGTTCTGCCCTGACTGTGGTGAGTGTTGTTTGTCTAGCAGATCAATGACACTGTCTGATGATTTGTACATGTACAACTCTACCCCCTGCACTACGCTCACAAAAATCTAAACTTTGTTTCAGAAAAGCACTGAAAACCTGGCTCTTTTCCTCGTATTAAGACTGGCTCACACTGCTCTCTAGTCACTTAGCGCCAAGACGCCGCGGCATTCGAGCGCTTTACAAGTACTTCAGTCAGTCAGAGTAAAGTGAGGATCCACTGTGTGTATCTTTGTATTGTTAGTTTTGTGCAGCAAAAGCATTTGTCACCTCACGTCCTCTGCAGGGCACCAAAAGGATCAGGACGAGTGCTCAATGACTCTAGGACAGTGAGGTAAAACACGCTGGTGTGACATAATATTGCATAAGACATTATGACTTACCATAACAACATACCACAGCACAGAATAAGAATACATTATATTGCAATGACTTAATATAACTTATTATAATACATAGGTATCTATATACATATTCACTGAAAAAAAGAAAGGTTAAAGTGATGTTATAGTTAGGTGAATATGTCAGTGACCTCAACCCCCACAATGCACTGCATATGACCTCACATAATACATCACTGATGACATCATTTATAACATCACACACCGTCATATGTTGAGAAGACATTGTCTAAATGAGACGATTCTGTTGAATAGCTCACGGCTGCTTAAAACAATTTAAAACATTTTTTTTGCTGTACCAAAAAAACTTGTGTGGAACATAGAGAACAAAAATCATCACCGTCATAGAGTGTTGCTCTTCAATACAAAGATACAAACATATTCAATGATCCCACACACTCACACCCATTAGCTGGACCCGGGCTGAACAAAATTATGTAGAAAAGTACAATGGTATTTACCTGCCGATATGGAAACTAAAAAACACACAAGCACAATCATTGGATGAGGTCATCAGTGAGGTCATTAATGATGTAAATTGAGATATCATCAGTGATGTTGTAAATGATGTCTTAGAACACTTCAGGACGTATGTACTATGTGAGGACATAAGCAGCGCATGACGCAGGACACAATTAATCAATAACCTTTTATTCAGTTTCTTGACCACCTAAGTTAGAAAACATCCATAAAACATATGACATTAATCATCATACTTTTGTCATAAGTATGTTAAAAAACCTTAACATTCATACAACTTACTGTAGACTTCATGAACATTATGTTTACATTACAATTGTTGCTGGTCAATAAATACGGAGATATTCCAACATGTCAATAACTGCTGATACAGTACCACAATTAATTATTAAGACTATCCCACAATCTAAAATGTGTAAAACGCATCTATACCATATCATATCATATAGGTAACATTGCATTCAGTATGAAAAGGTGCCTTCATTAGGATTGGACCAATAGCTATTAAAGTTTTCAATAGAATAGAGCCCAACGGCTGACTTTCCAATCTGCCTCTCACACTACTTTTGTTTTTTTGTGAATGGTCCTGCACACAATTATTCCGGCACCCGCTGTTGTACGGTGCCCCTGTTTCCAGATCTTTAGTCCATTAGGCAATGAGAGGTGTGACAGGTGATAAAGTCACGGCAGACATAGTGTTCTTTTAAAAACCTTTATTCATATTCTTTTTTCAATCCTAATTCCTTATTACAACAAAACAGCTCAGCCAATGCGTTTCATTCCCAGACGTGGGAAGTTCATCAGGGCTGAAAACCAATTAACATAAAAGCCTAATTAAAAAACATGTACACAAACCAAACAACATGTATAAATATAAAAGACATCATTACCCACACAGGACAAACAAAAACTTTCTTTTTCCTTGTATATTGCTAGTCAAATGGCGGAGAGGATCCCCACCATACACCGGGCTCATTGCTTGCTACATGAGGGCTGTACTGGCATCATCTTAAGGCTGTGCTCATTGTATATGGGGATAATGGGTCTGTATGATCCATTTCAACAAGGCTGTATAAGGACATTATGGAGGCATGCAAATATTATAGATTTACTGGGACACTGCGATAAAAAATGCTGTCCTCCCTATAGCAGGCTCAGCGCTTTGGGAACCACACCATGAAGGGTTTTGACTTTCCTCCTTGGAGTTCCTTCTCATATCCAGGCTCGTAATGTGGGCTAGACGGCCTTGGTAACTCTATCACTTTCTCGTTGGCAGTGTCCATACACCGGGCTTTGGTCATCCGCTTGTCATTTAATGCTTTGGATCTGGAACATGATTAATTTACTTGTGAGGACTAGGATTGTTTATACTACTTCTTAAGGCGAGAACACCATGAACAAAGGGACATTTGGATACTTATATCACATGTTTCTCCAAATGCTGGTCTCAGCCTGTTCTCCTTTTTTTTCCCCCTTCTGCTTTCTTCCATTATCAATCAATTTTTCTTGTCTCTTTTTTTTCTGGTCGGTCCCTCAGACTGTGCTCATCTTGTGAAGTAAATAGGAAGTCGAAGTTATATAAATAAAAAGCACAAATTGATGGATACGTGATTCCGTCTTAAATTCTTTTAATAACATCGGAGGATGGGACAAGTCACTGTATACACATACTCAACTCAGACTTTTACTTAATGCATATATATTCACTAAAAAAAACATAGGTTTCACACCAGTTACAGTTAGCTGGAAATTTTACTCGCATACAACCATTGAAATTCCCACGTTATAGTTAGTTGGACTCACTAAAACTTGCGCGTGCAATGCACTGCTGTTGACGTCACATATTACATCACTCATGACATGGTCAGTGACATCACTCATGACATCACTGATGACACCATCCAGTGAATGTGTGTCTTTTAAAAAAATAAATATGTGTTATATATATATATATTCACTGAAAAAACCATGGGTTATAGACCATATATAGTTAGGAATTAGCATTTACAAAACCTTATTTTACTCACACAAAACCATGGCAATTCCATATATAGTTAGTTGCACTAACTATATATCGCGCACCCGCAATCCACTGCTGATGATGTCACATATTACATCATTCATGACATGGTCAGTGACATCACTGATGACATCACTGATGACAACTCAAATGACATCACTGACAACATCACTGATAATATCATTCATGTGATAATACAATAAACCTCTTCAGACTCTAATATAACCTTAGATACAATCAGTGTAAAAAGACACTCACAGATTGTCACTCATCCATGGAGTTACTCATACATCTAGTCAGTCATGCAAAGAATCAATCACACCTCCATTTCCTCAACTATACAGTTATACACACCTTACTAATTCAAACATATTCTAACACATATTTAATCTCCTATACGATCCCTGATACAAGTTCACAATGATCCATACAGCCACTCACACATTCACTGGCTCTTATGCACGGTTATATATGTCAACTCTCACATGTACTGTGTTTTACATATGTACTTACTTTGACATGTAGCACTGAGATATCCATTCACTCACCAATACACTCATGCACACAGTCAACCGCCCATGCAGCTGTTTCCACATGCACTTTTGAACCCATACATCTAGTGAATCCACTGCTCCCACATCTATGCACAGAGTCATACACCTCCCAGCCACTCACACACATACTTAGACTCCATACAAATACTTGGGCAACCAATGAATATCCCATATAGTTACTCATATAGCTACTGATTAACGCATTCAGCAGTTTACAGAACAACAGACATAATGATGCACAAATTAAGACAGTTTAGTCACTAACCCATGCACTCAGTGAGACACATTTAATCACTCACTCATACAGTCAGTCATGCACCTACTAAATTCTTCATCCAGACACTTACACATCCACTCATTCTTCAATATGTAAGACATATTTTAACTTTACAGAAACATACAGTCATTGGATAATGTCATCATTGATGTCATTTGAGTTGTCATCAGTGATGTCATCAGTGATGTCACTGACCATGTCATGAATGATGTAATATGTGACATCATCAGCAGTGGATTGCGGGTGCGCGATATATAGTTAGTGCAACTAACTATATATGGAATTTCAATGGTTTTGTGTGAGTAAAATAAGGTTTTGTAAATGCTAATTCCTAACTATATATGGTCTATAACCTATGGTTTTTTCAGTGAATTTTCAAGGTTTTGTAAATGCTAATTGCTAACTATATATGGTCTATAACCTATGGTTTTTTCAGTGAATTTCAATGGTTTTTTAATAGCAAATATCAAACGCTTTAAAATGTCAAGTACGTGGTAGGTAAAAACATTTTTGTGTCTATGCACGCTGATGTGCTTTGAACGCTGCCCCCCCTCCCTCCCCCTCTCTTTTCTTTTAGAAGTATTCTCTCTTTGCAGATAGTGTAGGGTAGGTAACGCAGGCCTTTGCCCCCGTTGTAATCCGTTGTGCCTGCTTCCCTCTCCATTTGATTGATTGTTATCCAAGCATTTACTGTTTTGGAATTGGTTCTCTTTGGTTCATTCTCTATTTACAAACAAGCACAGAGTCGCAATACTCTGTTTAGTCTTTGCAGATAGTGAAAAATCGTTAGAAACAACAAAAGGAATCAAGCAAAATCAGTAGGCCACTAATGGGATCTCTTTTTGACCTCGATAAAATAGAAACATTAGGAAGAACCCCTCATGAGAAATATGAAACTAGTGAGAGGAACTGAGCTCGACGCCATGATGGCTGCAAGACAGCTCGGCTCCGCCGCCCACCCCACCCAAAAAAACGACAAACCCTATGCAAATATTATAAATATATACAACACACCAGCAAAGTAACAGGGTAAAACGTTTTATTAAATAACTATTTACATGAGAGCCTGCTGCAACATCGATCCAAATGCATGCCGCCGTTCCCGGGATTTCTCCCGACTACTCTGCGGCCTACGAGATGGAGAGGCCGGGGCGTTGACTAGGCGGGGCCTCCGGCCGCAACCACAGCGCCAACGATCGCTGCTAACAGCCACTGATCTGAAGAACCGCTGCCTGCGATGCTTCCCTGAGCCGCTTGATGGAGGCCCCTGAGGGGCGGTGTGGTGGCGCGGACTCGGAGGGGGCGCTTGACTCCTGCCCCCTCCCCAAGTCTTGTTGCCCTGGTGTGGCCTGAGATCGCCCCCGACATGGCGGTCGGCTCCCGGGGTCAGGCGGAACTTGTTGCCTTTTGGTGACTCTTCCATTCTGGACCTTGTCCCACAATCCGTTTGACCTGAAGACACGTCCTGCGGTGCCCTGGTCCAACCATCACATATACCTGCGCCAGGACACGGCGTGGGGTGCACTGAAAGGGAGAGGCGGCGCAGGTGGAGGTTTCTCAGCTACACCCCAGCGCTTCACTCGGCCACCTGAGTTGCGCCCGCTCCTGCGGCACAGCGCCTCGCTCGGCCAGCTGAATTGCGCCTGCTCTTGTTATTGCAGCGTCTCACCCGCCATCCGGATGAATTAATCCGGATGAATTACACCCACTCATGCAGTACAGCGACAGGCGGCTGCCACGGAGCTCAGGAAATGGCGGTCGGCTCCACAGACTTGGGCCTGGCCTGCAGGGATGGCTCTGGGCAACCCTGGAACTCGGACGCTTGACGGCGTGGGGTGCACTGAAAGGGAGAGGCGGTGCGAACGAGCCTCCCCCACCTCCCCAGGTGGAGGTTTATCAGCTACACCCCAGCGCTTCACTCGGCCACCTGAGTTGCGCCCGCTCCTGCGGCACAGGGCCTCGCTCGGCCAGCTGAATTGCGCCTGCTCTTGTTATTACAGCGTCTCACCCGCCATCCGGATGAATTGCACCCACTCTTGCAGTACAGCGAGAGGTGGCTGCCACGGAGCTCAGGAAATGGCGGTCGACTCCACAGACTTGGGCCTGGCCTGCAAGGATGGCTCTGGGCAACCCTGGAACTCGGACGCTTGACTGCTAGGGCATGGGCCCCATTCCCAAAAGCGTCCCCTCAGCCTTGAAGATTCTACAAGAGTCACCGGGGCCCCCGACTCCCGCAGACTTACGGTGGGGAGCGACTGCCATGATTGCTTGCGGAATGGCCACGACGGAGTCACGAGATGGTGGTGCTCTCATGCTGACGCCAGCTTCAGTCTGAAACATCCAGAAACACTGTAGACTACCAATTCGATCAGTTCCGGTGGAGCCCCAATGTGACCCGGTAGAGAAGAACTTGCCCTCCCCTCTTTGATGATGGTTCTTGTTGCCTGTCCCATCTGTCATATGACGCGCAGCGTTAGCGCACCCGGAAGTGCTCCGGTGCGCGAGGCGCGAAAAGCAGCTACCCGGAAGGGGTCCGGGGCGTGGCGTGGAGCGCGTAATGTAAGCATAACAGGTCATGTGACTTGGTAATAAAACTTTTCATTGGTTAATTTCACTTTTGGGTTCCTAATGATGTAAGGCTAGGTCATGTGACCTAAAAATAACACTTTTCATTGGTTCGGACTGGGAGGGGGCGCTTAGCTCCTGCCCCCTCCCCAAGTCTCTCTCGGCCAGCTGAGTTGCGCCTGCTCTTGCTATTACAGCATCTCACCCGCCATCCGGCTAAATTTCACCCACTCTTGCGATACAGCGACTCTTCCATTCTGGACCTTGTCCCACAATCCGTTTGACCTGAAGACACGTCCTGCGGTGCACTTGCAATGCGGCCTGGTCCCTGAATGTGTGCAGGGGGACGGTATTTCTCGCTCGGCCAGCAGAGTGGCGCCCACTCTTGCGGCCTATGACATGGAGAGGCCGGGGCGTTGACTAGGCGGGGCCTCCGGCCGCAACCACAGCGCCAACGATCGCTGCTAAAGGAGGGGAGCCTTGCCGGTGAGAGCCACTGATCTGAAGAACGGCTGCCTACAGTGCCTCCCTGAACTGCTTGACGGAGGCCCCCCCAGGGGCGGTTTGGTGGTGCGGA
This sequence comes from Lissotriton vulgaris, assembly GCF_964263255.1. Classification (NCBI taxonomy): domain Eukaryota; kingdom Metazoa; phylum Chordata; class Amphibia; order Caudata; family Salamandridae; genus Lissotriton; species Lissotriton vulgaris. The sequence continues at coordinate 115,813 of NW_028241256.1, forward strand.
CTGGGAGGGGGCACTTAGCTCCTGCCTCCTCCCCAAGTCTCTCTTGGCCAGCTGAGTTGCGATTACTCTTGCGGCCTACGACATGGAGAGGCCGGGGCGTTGACTAGGCAGAGCCTCCGGCCGCAACCACAGCGCCAACGATCGCTGCTAAAGAAGGGGGACCTTGCCGGTGAGAGCCACTGATCGGGAGAACGGCTGCCTGCGGTGCCTCCCTGAACCGTTTGACGGAGGCCCCCCAGGGGCAGTGTGGTGGCGCGGACTGGGAGGGGGCGCTTGGCTCCTGCCCCCTCCCCAAGTCTCTCTCGGCCAGCTGAGTTGCGCCTGCATTTGCTATTACAGCGTCTCACCCGCCATCCGGCTAAATTTCACCCACTCTTGCGATACAGCGACTCTTCCATTCTGGACCTTGTCTCCCCAGAGGTACATCACCTTACACAGACATGCACTCTGATCTCCTTGGTCTCAGTCAAGCATCAATAGTAAGATTTTCATAGGTGAGTGTAAGTGGGGGCTGTTTGAGGACCTGACTGCATTGGAAAGCAATGTGATGCGGTGCCTCCATGAACCGCTTGACGGAGGCCCCCGAGAGGCGGTGTGGTGGCGCGGACTGGGAGGGGGCGCTTGGCTCCTGCCCCCTCCCCAAGTCTTGTTGCCCTGGTGTAGCCTGAGATCGCCCCCGACATAGGCGGCCGGCTCCCGGGGTCCGGCGGAACTTTTTGCCTTTTGGTGACTCTTCCATTCTGGACCTTGTCCCACAATCCTTTCCGGCCTTCCATCTAGGCTACGGGCTAAAAGCGCCAAGATACTCCTTGGAGTGACAGCCGCGCTATATAATACATTACATTACATTACATTACATTACAATCCGTTTGACCTGAAGACACGTCCTGCGGCCTGGTCCCTGAATGTGTGCAAGGGGACGGTATTGATTGGATCAAGATGGCGGCTTCACACAAAGCTGACTCAAGTGTTGCTGCTGATGCTATGCAAACAAAAACTGGTTTTCAGTTTGTACATTCTTCAGGATTTTTCCATCCAAGGCTGGTTGAGAGTTTGTAGAATGATGGCTTCAGATTTTCAACATACTACGCTTCAACATTCTTCATAAATGTAACAATGTGAGACTCACTAGGAGAACGGCCATTTATCTTTCCTTTCAAAATGCTGCCAACAATATTTTCTGAATGGAAGACACCATCTTGTAGCATAAAAGGTTGCGTCAAGGGTGGTATTGCCCAGAATGTCTTGTTTTCTAGTGCTCGTAATGACGAAGCCAGAACTGCCGAAAAGGATTCTGGTCCTGACGCTACTTACTGGAGACATTGAACTATACTCTGAACCTGCCTGGCCACGACCAAAATGGCGCCAGTATGGGAGTGACTTGCAACTCCTTATGACGTTCTAGTTACTTAGCCTTGACGTTATGGGGGATGTATGCGGTCTTTGTGCACATGGTGGGCGGGGAAGGGTACTGACTGGGAATACGGACAACCCTATCGATGTCGATTTTTCATTATTGATTATTGTATTAATAAAGCTTCGAAGTAATGTTACCCATGATACTCGCCCATGGTGTCCGTATGAAGGATTTTATTGTAACTGATCCTGTTATACTTTCAATTAAAAAATCAACCTTCACTGATCCTACAACTGTTTGTCACGTTTAGTTTTTTCAATTAAATGGCTCGCTTGTTACATACTCCTATACCCCTGGCTTTTGAAAGACACCATCTTGTACAATAAGGAAATAGAAATTTTTATGTAGTCAATGTGTCCCCCACTCGCACCCTAACCATGCACCCGTGCCCCATGTATGTCATGTAATTTCCTTTCCGTGCCCGCCATAAAGACGCATTTACATTTCCGTCTAACGTTAACATATCGGTTATTCAGTCCTCCATGATAGCAACGTTAATTTGGCTTTTAGGCCTACGTTTCCAATGCATTTCCATGTTACACGTTTGAAATAACGCGAAGCCCACGTTTTTCTGGCTCAGTTGAGCCAGGCCCTTAATTGAGGCTCCGAGTCTCTTCTGTCTCTGAAAGCTGCATTTTAGGTATGCATCCCTGACCTCTACCTTACTTCCTGCTCAGGCAAGCGGTGCCAGGCTCGGCCTGGCCTGCCTGCCAAGACGGTATTTTGCCTACAGTTATCTGCTCAGCCTCCGCAAAAACACATTCCAGTTCAGTGAAATAGGTAAACATATTCCAGCCTGCAGAGCAAAGGGCCCGGCTTTTCCTGTCTCCTTGCACGTAATTTACTGCACCAGTTACCATGGTAGACCCATGGCCCCGCGCATTGTATGAAGAACCCTATGCACGCACTAGCATTCAGTATTGAACGGCCTCTACCCGAGAGACCTTTTACTTCAGACAACACATCCTCCAAACATAAGATACCAGATATGCTATAGGTGCAGGTCGTTCTGACACCCAAGACACCAGACTCCTCTACTAGTGCTAAAGTCAAGCCCGCCAGCTCTCCCCAGTTACACGTCATGCTCAGTTGCGCACGCATCCAGGGTAAAGGTTTCTGCTGACCCTGCAGTATATTCTCTATGCATCCACCCATCTATGACACTTCTGTGATGCTTCCAGCACACGCCCCTGTACACGCCCCTGTACACACCTTCTTTACGCACATGTGTTCTTATCTTCTCTCTTTTTCACTTGTTACGCCTACTGTATTTATTTCCATTATACAGTTTTACTATATATAATGTGTGATGTTAATAAAATGTTGAATATCCCTTCCTGAACCTTAGTGGTGATGGAACCCGATGTCCAGTGTCTCGAGCCACTTAAATAAAGCCCGTATGACTCAGATACCACGGACTCTGCCTCTCATTTTATTGAGCTATTCCTATTGTCATTTAATGTATAGAAAAATAGTCCTGGTAATTTTATTTACCACATAATCTGGCGCCCGAACAGGGACACCTCCCCTTCCCCACGCGCCGGCGATGTAACGCAGGCCCCTGACCCCTTCTACAGCCGTGACGGACTCCTGTGCACACCTGCGGGTTTTCCTGCTATCTCCCTCAGGCCCACGGAGGAGACGGAGACTGCGGTCCAGCATCCAGACAAGGCGGTGAGGAATGCGGAGAGTCCCGACCAGAGCCCAAGCCGAGAAAGCAAGGTCCGAGGTATCTGGAAGCCCACCTGTTCCGAAGCGCATGCGTAGTAGCAGCCAGACGCCGTAGCAGTCCAGTCCAGTCCAGTGTCGAGTTTCCGAGGCCTTCAGTTCTGCTTCCCGGTGAGTACCGTTGCTGGGGCGCATCTAGACGGGTTCATTAATTTGTGCCCGGTCAAGACGGGTCTGGGTACGCAGACCCAGTCCAGACGTGTTCACTTAGGTGAATACGGTATGACGTGTCTCTTCGAGGGACCGGTATGTCTGTACTGTTTTAGCAGTGCATCTAGTATTCCAGTATTCTAGTATTGTTTCTCAAGATTTTTCAGAATTTGTTTTTTTTGTACCAGGTAGTATCAGTCTGAAATGTTTTAATGTGTTTAATGTCGTGGTATGAATGATTGTTTGCTATTCACTACTGTGTTTATTGTGTTCACGCTCAAGTAAAGCTCAAATATGCCGCTGTTTTCGAAATTACGTCAGATAGGAACTAGGAAAGGGATACTCGAAGAAGCAGTTCCCGTCCTGCCTAGGGACACTCCCGGACATTTTATGTACCATAAGCATGGCTTAGATGCCATACTGTACTTAGACTTATGGGTTGATTATACCAAAGATCTGGAAGAGAAATATAGATGGCCTGTCTCAGGGACATGGGATGCTGATTGCATCATGAGAGTAGAAGAAGCATTGTGGAAAAAGAAAGCCAGACAATCCCAGAAAGATGCCATAGAATTATGGCGTAAAGAAGCGCATAGAAGAACAGAGAAAGAACTTAGGAAAGCAGAGAAAAGTAGAGAATCATCAGAAAAAGCCCAAGAAAAAGAATTACTAGAAGAAGGTGAACAAGTTAGAGAAGAACAATTAGACCGACAAAGGAATGCCCTTATGAAAGGCATGTACCCCCTTCTCGCCGAGGGCCTACCTAAGGCCACCTCGGAAGTACCCAGTAATTTACCGCCACCACTGGTTCCAACTAAACTCCGTCATAAACAAACCGCAGCGGAAATTTTCCTTTCTTCCTACTTAGATGACACTGTCCCAGAATATGCAAATACAAATCCTCCTCGAAATATTAATCCTCCCAACCCTGTTCATGACACGACTCCCCCCACTGTCTCTCCTGCAACTGGTCCTGGAAATCCTTTTAATCCGCCAGCAACCCAGGGCCAACCTGTATTGCCTACACCTACTTCTACTATACCTACTTTTCCAGCTACAGTACCACCAGCGACAGCACAACCAGTAATAGTTGACGATCACATTTCAGGAAGAGCAGTAGGAGGTATCCCTATCACCCCGCCTCAAGTAAAACTAACAACACTGAGAGAAGCAGCCTTACAACGCACACCAAAAGTAGCTACATACGCAGCCCTTAAACAGTACCTCACTGATTGCAGATATGATCTAGTACGAGGCGAAGACCATATGATTCTATATTCAATACGTCTACGACGTGTTACAAACTATTTGGCTATTTACCAGATATGCGAGAACATTTAGACAACATATATCATTTTATTAGAACGGGGGAGAGACCAGATAGTATTCACGAGGCCATGGCACACAGGAAGGTGGAGACTCAAAATATGATCTTACAGTTTCTGATAAATTGTTTGATAAGGGAACAAGACCAGCCCGTTATAATAAAGAAGAGATGAATGTCCTGACAAAATGGAGTGATAACATAGCCGATGGCAAACATAGTAGACAGGCTTATATAGAAGCCATGTACAGAAAGATTTGTAAGGTAATTATAGACATACACGAAAGGTAAAGAGCAGCGAGAGAAGCCGATAAAGAGGATGATGATGTAGTTTCAGAAGACGATGATATACCAATTGAGAACCCAGATAAAATAGCGTACGTAGGTAGGGCGAGACCCTTTGACAAACCTATACGCCTAGAATGCAAGAAACGTTTTCTTTCTCCCATACCAGAACAATGTTCTCTTGAGCATCTATTCCAAGCCACTGATAAAGTACTGAAACAACGAATAGGTTACAGTGAACTTAGCACCATGCATGAACAGGAACGAGCCCGGTCAGCAGTACAATGGGCTGGCAATACTAGTGTATATAAAGATGACTCAGTAGCGCAAACATTTTTGAATCTTTCCCCAGACGAACAGTGATTAGCTGGTATGTACATGATTCAACATCTCATTACATTGTATGAAAGTCAGCATTCTGATCCAGGTCCCCTATATAATATATTGGTAGAGTTACTCTTAGGTAGATGGAGAGGCCTAGGTACCGATTTAATTAATATCATTCTAGAACAGCGACACAAATACAGGACTTTCCTGACTCCACATTTTGTTGCCGTTCCACCCCCAGTACGGAAAACATTTTACATAGACAGACAAAATCCCTTACGAGAAGTTCATCCAGTCCGGAGGACGGATGGTGAGCTTGAACGAGTTTTCGTATACACACCCTTAACGAAAATGGAATTACTGGAAATGAAAAAATTAGTACCCTGTCACGATAAAGATCCAGCAGGGTTTCACCGTGAATTAAAACACATGCTCCGCATGGGGGAGTATACGTATCCCGATATCATTAAAATGCTGAAAGTTCTGTTGCCTGCAGGGGTTTACGAAAAACTTAAAGAAAAAGAATGGGAGGTGGGAGAGAAAAAGATTGATTGGGCAGAATTAGAACACGAAGAAAATACGCGAGTCCCTGGTACTGGTCTTGGGGAAAAAGCTAAAGCATTACCAGAATTATTAGTACAGGTCTTGCCGAGGTTATTGACAACTAAAAAGGAAGACTGGGATGCAATCTCAGCCTGCAAACAGAAACAAGACGAAGACACTAGCGATTTTTATTCCAGATTCGAGAAATGTTTTATTATTAATAGCGGCCTGAAGACAAGTAGTGAATCGTACCCACATCTTTTTGTGACCAAATTAGTAGAGAACTCCTTACCACAGGTTAAAAATAGAGTACTAAAAGTAGAGAGTACCTGGCAAGCAAATACCCCTTCCCAAATGTTGCAAATGTTACAGTACCATCAAAACCGAATTCGAGAAGAACACGAACACAAACAGAGACGCATGAAAGACATGAAAATGAAAGTACTAGTTGCTCAGTCTGTCCCAGCAGATGGTCAGAAGAGGGGTACGACATCGACCAGTCATTCTGCAGCTCCTGTTAAAGGGAACTGCAACTACTGTAAACAGCCAGGTCACTATATAAATGAATGTGCCGTTCTGAGACATAATATAGCTACTGGCAAAACGAAAGAAAGACCGCGTCCACCCAGGCTTCCAGATACAAGAACATGTTCCACAAAATATTCCGCAGAACACGCAACCTCCACAGAATCCACAACAGACAGTAGCAGTACCCCAGCCCCAACCCATAGCTGCCACACAACATGTCACGCAACAAATGTACCAGTATGCACAGTCAGACTACCCCGACTACCAGCAGTACTCATGAAACAGCCTAGAGAGGGAGGTTGGCTTGCCCCTTATCGAGGTTCCTGTAGATCAAGAGGGTCCCTATGTACCTAGTCAGGTATTAGGGAAAGACAGAAAATTTTTGATTGACACAGGGGCGAGCAGAACTACCATCAGTCATGACGAGGTTCCAGGGGCACCCCTCTCAGGCTCACAGAATGTTTCCCTGGGATTTTCAGGAAAGCCTATTGTTAATGAAGTGTCAAAACCGGTTCCCTTAGAAGTTGGTCCATTATCTCGAACTACAGACTTGTTACTTACGAAATCATGCCCTGAAAACTTGCTTGGTATTAAAACGTTGAAAGCACTAGGAGCAGTGATTTGTTGTTCTCCGGAAGGAGTGAGATTGTTTTTACGTGATTTTAAAGGTCATTATGTGTTGAGAGATTTTGATCCCAGACTTCAGAATGTTCCACAGCATTTATGGGCACAAGGTCCGACTGATGTAGGTTATATGCACATTACACCATACCGTGTTACTCGCAAACAAGGAGTTGTACTACCCCGAATCCGACAATACAAGCTACCACCTGATGCTGTAGAGGCCTTACTGAAAATTGTTGACGAGCTCATTGCACAAGGAGTGGTTGTAGAAACTGACTCCAATGTATGTAATTCCCCTATCATTCCGATTCTTAAACGAACTGACCCGAATGCACCACCAGTCTACAGACTGGTGATTGATCTCCGAGAATTAAACAAATGCATAATACCGTAGTACCCTGTGGTCCCTGACATTTCGTCATTATTGACTGCTATTGATTCCGAAGCAGCGTTCTTTACTGTAATCGATCTCAAGAACGCCTTCTTTAGTGTCCCCATCCACCCAGAAAGCCAGTATCTTTTCGGATTCTGTTTAAATGGCCGAAGCTTCAAATTTGCACGTGCTCCTCAAGGATTCACAGAAAGCCCTAGTATCTACAGCCAAGCTTTAAAACGACAACTTGACAGTATTCACATGCCTACTGACACTGCCCTACTCCAGTATGTTGATGATCTGCTGATCACAGCACGAACAGAACGAGATTGTGAACATGCATCACTGGCATTCCTATATTTTCTGGCAGAAAAGGGGCACAAGGTGTCCCCTTCAAAGTTACAATTCTGTGCCCAGCAAGTGGTATACCTTGGACACTTGCTGTCCAAGAGGGGTAGACAGCTGACACCTGACCGTATCCAGTTATTTGCACATCTTCCACAGCCCAAGACACAAAAGGAAGTACGGGCCTTCATTGGCCTCACTTCTTACTGCAGACAATGGATTCCTCAGTATGCATATCTAGCAAAGCCACTCATACAGTTGACAACACAGGAGGCAGCGACTTCGACTGTCCTCCCTTGGACTCAGGAACATACACAAGCTTTTGATGAATTGAAGAAAGCTTTATGTCAAGCACCTGTTTTAGCGACACCATGTTACAGCAAGCCTTTTACACTTTTTGTCACTGAACGCGATGGCACAGCATTATCTGTTCTGACACAAGATCAAGCAGGAAAACATAAGCCTTGTGACTATTTTTCTAGTACATTGGATCCAGTAGCCCAGGCTCTGCCTGCGTGCCTAAAATCAGTTGCAGCAACAGCTCTAGCAATCAGACAAAGTGATTCCATAGTATTAGGACATCCCCTGACAGTACAGGTTCCACACTCTGTGGAAGTTCTCCTAAACAGGACACAGACTCAGCACTTGACCATAGCAAGACTGACAGGATATGAATTGACACTGTTTCAGCCACACATTGAGATCAGACGTTGCAACACCTTAAATCCTGCTACACTTTTACCGTCGAGCACAACAGACCCTACACCACATGACTGTGTGGAAGTCATTAACACAATTACGAAACCAAGACAAGACTTGACAGACATTGCATTACCCGACCCGGACCTGACACTTTATGTGGATGGTTCATGTATGAGAACAAGCACAGGCGAGTTAGTGGCCGCATATGCAGTGACCACTGAGACTGAAGTCATAGAAACACATCGTATTGACACACTGTCTGCTCAAGCAGCAGAGCTCATTGCTCTGACCCAAGCCTGTATGCGAGCCAAGAACCTGAAAGTAAACATATACACAGATTCACAGTATGCATTCGGAGTCGTACACGACTTCGGCGTTCTCTGGCAAGAGAGAGGTTTTTTGACCTCCCATGGAGCCAAGATCCAGCATGGTCCCCTCATTCAAGCTCTGTTAGAAGCAATACACTTGCCTACAGCCATAGCCATCATGAAGTGCAAAGCACATATTAAAGTCACTGACACTATTTCCCAGGGTAACGACCTGGCAGATCGAACACCCAAGCTTACAGCTCAGACTCAAACGGACATATCGACTGACATGACAAAGACTGAAGTAACTCCACTGACGCATTGTATGACAGTCAGGGATCCCACACAAGATGTACTCGACATACAGACACATGCCACTCCGGACGAAATCAAGAAATGGACTGAACAAGGAGGGGTCCAGACAGATCAGGGATGGTTGACGAAGGGAAAAGCCACATGGTTTCTCCCCGACTCTATGGTTCAAGTTATCATTAATACAGCACATAGTCCAGCACATTTAGGAGAAAAAGCCATGTTAGACAGTATCCAGAATATTTGGTTCAACAAGCATTTACGTGCAGCAGCAAAACAGAAAGTGCGTACCTGCATGATCTGTTGTCAGTTCAATCCAGGCAAAGGCATTCCCGTGGAACAAGGTGGATTCCATCCTCCTGACCATCCTTTTGAAGTCCTCCAGATGGATTATATCCAGATGGACAGATGCCGAGGATTCAAGTATGTCCTCGTAGTTGTATGTGCCCTTTCCAGATGGACAGAAGCTTACTCAGTCCCAGATTACACTGCTGTAACCACTGCCAAGCAACTGGTTCGTGAATTTTTCCCGCGATACGGCTTGCCCCGTGTCGTGTACTCAGACAATGGACAGCCATTCTCATCCGAACTCATGAAACAGGTATCACTCCTGTTAGGATACCAGTGGAAATTTCACTGTGTACGACACCCCGAAGCAGCAGGTCTCGTTGAGAGACATAATCAGACCCTGAAAACACGGTTAGCGAAAGTCTTTGCAGAAAAAGGTGTAGATTGGATGGTAGCCTTGCCGGTTGCCCTCTTTTACATGCGTATGGTAGCTCATTCCAGAACAGGGCTATCCCCGTACGAAGTGGTCTTTGGCAGACCACCGAATATGTGGGGGACGCCTATGCCGCGTAAGATCACAGATGTTGACAGTAATATGCTGACAGATTACCTGGCTTCCTTGATGTCTGCACTACTATCTTGTCGTTCACAGGTCGCGGCTGCCTTCCCGGACAACACCCAAGTGAAACCGCATGAAATCGTTCCGGGAGATCTAGTACATATAAGAAATTTCGACCGTTCAAGCCCTCTGGAGCCCAGGTGGAAGGAACCGAAACTGGTGTTGATGACCACAAGGACCGCAATTAAAGTAGAGGGAAGGAAAGGCTGGATCCATTCCAGCCACATCAAACGTTTTCATGGACTGAGTCCAGAGACTTTGCCCAAGGACTGCCCCATTTCCGATACAGACTCTAAACTCCCTCTGTTAGAGAAAACTCCGCAACAGGAGTATAAATCAAAGTTGAGGTCTAGTAAGTCAGACAGCGTTTAATTGTTTAAGTCCCCCTCGGGTGAAGCGGTTAGACAGGTTTCTGACATGTATGAGATAGACCCAAATAGTCAGAGAGATAGACAGAAAGTCAGGAAAATGAAATACTGTAAAAATCTACGTAGTAGATGCATCATAACATTGCTTTTTATGTTTTTTCTGAGTATTACGATCCTATGTATAAGCTGGACATTACATGTTTTCTTTCCTCCTCTTGGTTCACATGTACATTCTTCTTCCAATGACACCATAGAGCACACTTTCAGTGACCTGCCACCACACAAATTATCCTATCGTCTAGCACTGCGCAACAACACTTTTATCCGTATGTTACACCATTCTCATCAGACCAGCAATGCCACGAATTGCTGGGTGTGCGGCCGACTCCCTCCTTATCAGAAATACAAGGGAGTTCTGCCCCTCTTTCCCTATCCGTTTACACATAATGGTTCGTGCGGTGCATGGTTTACTTTAATGTCCTCCTTAGACAGTGAGTCCAAAGTTTCCCAAGGCAATTGGATATGGGGGAACCTGAACACAATTATGAATCAAGCATGTTTCCCAGACAAGGACGGCCTTCCCCAAAGGACAGGGACCGATCTAGAAAATAAAGTATATGGATTATGAAATTTTACACTTAGCCTCATGATTCTGAATGTTCAGTCCGAGACTAATTCGAACTTGCCGTTTATAACAGTTTTACCAGTCAAAGGTGAATTATGTGTTAGAAAGAATGGTTCAGTACATCTAGGACACAGTGATTGTAATACTGTGGTCGAATTCATTGATAAAGGAAAGTCTACTTTCAGAGCTTCCCGCCATTCTTATTTTATTTGTGGTCAGGCAGCTTATGTACGTCTGCCCTTAGATTGGGATGGAACATGCTATATTGCATTCCTATTACCACCTGTTTTTCTAGCTCCATCCGATTATCATCGAAATTCACACCTTGTACATATAAGACATAGAAGGGAGATTGAGTCCCCAATTGTCGATCAGACTGAGACAACGTGGGAGCAATATACAGATTTCAATAAAGGATTCTTTTTCTTTGTAGGTCCTGTCCAAAACAGTAAACTGATACGCAAATTAACCAGAACTTTGGAAGCGGTACTGAATGAGACTACTTCTGCCTTAGGTAACTTAACCGAGGAACAGTCTGCTATGAGACTTGTTGTTCTTCAAAACCGCCTTGTCCTTGACGTCATACTGGCCGATTGGGGCGGGGCTTGTAGAGTGATCGGATCCAGTTGTTGTGTGTTTATTCCTAATAACGCGCCGTCAGTATATAAAGCAATAACGAGGCTTCATAAAATAGCTCACCAGATACACCAGAATCCAGGCTCCTGGACATGGTCCGGTTGGCTCTGGAGTGTGATATCTGCCTGGGGATGGAAAGTACTGTCATTCCTAGGAATAATACTGCTCATAGTATTCAGTTGTTGTCTCTGTCTGCAATGTGGGCCAGCGATTTGCGGCTTGTGCGCCACGTCTTGTATTCCCCGTCCAAGTCTACGTTCCCGTTCCCGAATGAAGAAAGATGAGCAAATGATGTTATATGAACAGATAGATGGTCTCATGAAAATAGATATATCCTGAAGGGCGCAGTAGGGGCCAAGGAGGGAATGAGGAAATAGAAATTTTTAGGTAGTCAATGTGTCCCCCACTCGCACCCTAACCATGCACCCGTGCCCCATGTATGTCATGTAATTTCCTTTCCGTGCCCGCCATAAAGACGCATTTACATTTCCGTCTAACGTTAACATGTCGGTTATTCAGTCCTCCATGATAGCAACGTTAATTTGGCTTTTAGGCCTACGTTTCCAATGCATTTCCATGTTACACGTTTGAAATAACGCGAAGCACACGTTTTTCTGGCTCAGTCGAGCCAGGCCCTTAATTGAGGCTCCGAGTCTCTTCTGTCTCTGAAAGCTGCATTTTAGGTATGCATCCCTGACCTCTACCTTACTTCCTGCTCAGGCAAGCGGTGCCCGGCTCGGCCTGGCCTGCCTGCCAAGACGGTATTTTGCCTACAGTTATCTGCTCAGCCTCCGCAAAAACACATTCCAGTTCAGTGAAATAGGTAAACATATTCCAGCCTGCAGAGCAAAGGGCCCGGCTTTTCCTGTCTCCTTGCACGTAATTTACTGCACCCGTTACCATGGTAGACCCATGGCCCCCGCGCATTGTATGAAGAACCCTATGCACGCACTAGCATTCAGTATTGAACGGCCTCTACCCGAGAGACCTTTTACTTCAGACAACACATCCTCCAAACATAAGATACCAGATATGCTATAGGTGCAGGTAGTTCTGACACCCCAGACACAAGACTCCTCTACTAGTGCTAAAGTCAAGCCCCCCAGCTCTCCCCAGTTACACGTCATGCTCAGTTACGCACGCATCCAGGGTAAAGGTTTCTGCTGACCCTGCAGAATTTCTCTATGCATCCACCCATCTATGACACTTCTGTGACGCTTCCAGCACACGCCCCTGTACACGCCCCTGTACACGCCTTCTTTACGCACATGTGTTCTTATCTTCTCTCTTTTTCACTTGTTACGCCTACTGTATTCATTTCCATTATACAGTTTTACTATATATAATGTGTGATGTCAATAAAATGTTGAATATCCCTTCCTGAACCTTAGTGGTGATGGAACCCGATGTCCAGTGTCTCGAGCCACTTAAATAAAGCCCGTATGACCAAGATACCACGGACTCTGCCTCTCATTTTATTGAGCTATTCCTATTGTCATTTAATGTATAGAAAAATAGTCCCGGTAATTTTATTTACCACAACAATAAAGGGTTGCGTCAAGGGTGATACTGCCCAGAATGTCTTGTTTTCTAGTGCTCGTAATGACGAAGCCAAAACTGCCAAAAGGGATTCTGGTCCTGCCGCTACTTATTGGAGACATTGAACTATACTCTGAACCTGCCTGACCTCGAACAAAATGGCGCCAGTATGGGAGCGACTTGCAACTCCTTATGACGTTCTAGTTACTTAGCCTTGACGTTATGGGGGATGTATGCAGTCTTTGTGCACATGGCGGGCGGGGAAGGGTACTGACTGGGAATACAGACAACACTATTGATAACGCGAAAAAAACTATTTTTTTTTTCTTTTTGCCCCGCGGGTCCCTTTTAAAGCCTCCACATCAAACCTAGGGGGTCAGGGAGGATCTACTATGCCCCCTTATGGTCATTTCCCCCTTCGTTTTGGCCTCCTCTTGTCTCTCGATCCTACCGAGAGATAAGATGGCGGCCGCTCCGGACTGTTTAGAATGTTGACAGACACCGAAGAGCCAATCAGCTTCGCTTCGCAAAGTTCCGTTACGCGAAAAGTACGCGAACCGGAGCGCTACCCGGGACGCTGTCACAGATATATATATTTTTTTGAATGTTAATTTATCAAAATCCACTGGAGCACATATATTGAGACCTAGCAAAGGCACATCGGGCTAACAGTCCCTACAATTTTGCCAAGTTTCATGCAAATCCATTCAGCCGTTCAAGCTAAAAGTGAGGCCAACCGCCCTATGGAAATTACCATGGGAAAAACGCATTTTGGGACCCCTCATTTTTTTTTGGCCCCCCCTTGACAAACCCCCCCAAATATTCAGGAGCTGCTCAGAAACTAAATGTGCCATTTTCCTGAAAATTTCAGCCAATTCCGTCCACAAACGCCAAAGTTATTAGACATAGAATTTTCAAAAATCCCGTAGAGAAAAAATCCTAACTATATATACCTACTGGCGACCGCCAGTAGGTAATATATATATATATATATATATATATTCACTGAAAAAACCAAAGGTTTCACACCAGTTATAGTTAGGAATTAGCATTTAAAAAACCTTTGAAATTCACTGAAAAAACCATAGGTTTCACACCAGTTATAGTTAGGAATTAGCATTTAAAAAACCTATTAAATTCACTGACAAAACCAGTTATAGTTAGCTGGAAATTTTACTGACATAAAACCATTGAAATTCCCACGTTATAGTTAGTTGGACTCACTATAACTTGCGCGCCTGCAATGCACTGCTGATGACGTCACATATTACATCACTCATGACATGGTCAGTGACATCACTCATGACATCACTGATGACACCATCCTTGTGACAGAGTGACAGACCTAATTTCAGTGTAATGTAACGCTTGAAACAAATATTCAAAAATAGAAACAAACATTTTCAAAAAAATGGAGATACCCAAACCAGTAACAACAACCAATTCAGTAATTCCACCATCTATATACTCATCCACTCATTCACCAACAGTTCTATATAGTCACTCATATATATACTCACTCATCATATGTAGTGATACACCTATACATCCTGTTACACATCAGCAGTCATCCAAAAGTTACTCACACACATACTCACACATGCACATAAACTATTGAACATCCATTTATTTGCATATACATTTATACACACACTACCACCTTACTTCTAAGGAAACTTACACATACTTACTCTCTTAAACAATCACTTATAGAAACACATACTTATTTAAACAGGAACTCCTACAATCTCTCACTATATATACTATACTCACTTATATACATCAATACTCACATATACTAGATTAAAACATATGTCGTTAGTAATGAAGACACTAGTGAGACAGTCATTCACTCACTAACACACACATATACACACTCGTCCACCCATACAGTCCTGCACATATTCTGTCTTCAAAACACATACAAACAGTGAGTCAGTCACCAACCCCTGCAGCCACTTATACACAAAGAGAAACACTGATACAAACATTTAAATATTTAAACAATACTCGCTAATATATGTATTCACTAAGATACACTTAATAAGCCAGTTAACCAACCAATTTTTTTTAAAAAAACATCCATTTACACACTTATTTAAACATTTATTCTTCCATCGACCTTTACAAATACATATATAAAACAAATTTATTTTTCAGAAAGACACACATTCACTGGATGGTGTCATCAGTGATGTCATGAGTGATGTCACTGACCATGTCATGAGTGATGTAATATGTGACATCATCAGCAGTGCATTGCAGGCGCGCAAGTTATAGTGAGTCCAACTAACTATAACGTGGGAATTTCAATGGTTTTATGTCAGTAAAATTTCCAGCTAACTATAACTGGTTTTGTCAGTGAATTTAATAGGTTTTTTAAATGCTAATTCCTAACTATAACTGGTGTGAAACCTATGGTTTTTTCAGTGAATTTCAAAGGTTTTTTAAATGCTAATTCCTAACTATAACTGGTGTGAAACCTTTGGTTTTTTCAGTGAATTTCAAAGGTTTTTTTAATGCTAATTCCTAACTATATAAGACCTGAAAGCCCACCAGGAATCTCCAGTATGCGCCAGGGGACTGCATTGCAGAGAGGTGTAATGAAGCCACAACCCTTTTTACACCTCTCTGCAACGCAGCCCCCGTGCATGTTTGTAGAGGGGGGACTAATTCCCCTTGCATACTGGGGGTCCCTGGATCATATCTGCCCAAACACCGATATTCCGAACGATTGTAAATGACTTTTCTTGAGAAACATTTGGATTTGGATTATCATGTCCTATACTTTGGAATTTTTGAAAGACTGACTTTGAGGATGCTATAAATTACTCAAGTCTGCCCGAATTGTGTGGGTAAAATTGATACCTAGTCACTTTTAATAAGAATATACTTATGTCTCGTCTAACATTTGGAAGAAATATCTAGTTATATGACAACGGGATACCGACATAACTTGAAGGAAATAAGAACGCCCTGAAGAAGTTCTGTTGTACAGAACGAAACGTTTCGGCTGGCTGTGGTACATAAACTTAAGGAAAATAAAAGCATTTGAATATACACCAAGATTCAGCGCTTCAATAAGTACTCTAAGTGATATGATTTGATTGGACTCATTGTGAAAGTGGTGCTGTGCCAAACTTTGGAATATTCTCCACTACTCTCTACTACTTACTCTCTCCTACTCTCTACTACTCACTCTCTACTGCTCTCTACTACTCACTCTACTACTTACTCTCTACTACTCTCTACTACTCACTCTCTACTACTCTCTACTACTCACTCTACTATTCACTCTACTACTCTCTACTACTCACTCTGCTACTCTCTCTACTGCTCTCTACTACTCTCTACTACTCACTCTCTACTCTCTATTACTCACTCTCTACTCTCTACCTCTCTACCTCTCTCTTCTTCTCTCTCTACTAATCTCTACCTCTCTACCGCTACCTCTCTACCTCTCTACCTCTACACCTCTACCTCTCTACCTCTCTCTACACGCACACATATAGACATATATGCATATATATATGTGCATATGCATTTATATATATGTATGTGTATGTATAAAAAAAACAACTAAACATTTTTTTTTCTAAACAGCTACTTTTAAAACTGTCATTCTTTTTTCCCATGGTACGCTCCCCGGTACGCGCACCCGTGCGCGTACCGGGCGCTCCCCCCGCGAAAATCAAAAAAAAAAAAAATTTTTTTTTTGCCTTGCGGGGCCCTTTTATGGCCCCCACATCAAACCTAGGGGGTCAGGGGGGGTCTACTCTGCCCCCTTATGTTCATTTCCCTCTTTGTTTTGGCCACCTCTTGTGTCTCGATTTTACCGAGACACAAGATGGCGGCCGCTCCGGACTGTTTAGAATGTTTACAGACACCCGAGAGCCAATCAGCTTTCCTCGCGCAAGTCGCGTGGCGCGCACGGTACGCGCACCCGTGCGCGTACCGGTGCGCTGCTATAGATATATATATTTTTTTGAACCTTAATTACTCAAAATCCACTGGAGCACATATCTTGAGACATAGCAAAGGCACATCGGGCTACCAGTCCCTACAATTTTGCCAAGTTTGGTGGAAATCCATTCAGCCGTTCGGGCTAAAAGTGAAATCGACCGCCCTATGGAAATTAACATGGGGAAAACGCGTTTTGGGACCCCCCTTTTATCTCGGCCCCCGCTTGACGAATCCCCCCCAAACTTTCAGGGAAGGACCGGACCGCCATGAGACCATTTTCCTGAAAATTTCAGGCAGATTCGTCAACCGGCGCCAAAGTTATTCAAAATAGAATGTTGAGATTTAACATTGAAAATTATCCTAACTATAACTACCTACTGGCGACCGCCAGTAGGTAATATATATATATATATATATATATATATATATATATATATATATATATATATATATATATATTACCTACTGGCGGTCGCCAGTAGGTAGTTATAGTTAGGATTTTTTTCAATGTTAAATCTCAAAATTCTATTTGGAATAACTTTGGCACCGGTTGACGAATCTGCCTGAAAATTTCCTGAAAATGGCCTCGTCGAGCTCCGGTCCTTCCTTGAAAGTTTGGGGGGGATTCGTCAAGCGGGGGCCGAGATAAAAGGGGGGTCCCAAAACGCGTTTTCCCCATGTTAATTTCCATAGGGCGGTCGATTTCACTTTTAGCCCGAACGGCTGAATGGATTTACACCAAACTTGGCAAAATTGTAGGGACTGGTAGCCCGATGTGCCTTTGCTATGTCTCAAGATATGTGCTCCAGTGGATTTTGAGTAATTTAGGTTCAAAAAAATATATATATCTATAGCAGCGCACCGGTGCGCGCACCGGAGAGCGCTCCAGGCGCGCCACGCGAGGTGCGCATGGAAAGCTGATTGGCTCTCGGGTGTCTGTAAACATTCGAAACAGTCCAGAGCGGTCGCCATCTTGTGTCTCGGTAAAATCGAGACATAAGAGGTGGCTAAAACAAAGTGGGAACTGACCATAAGGCGTCAGGGATAGACCCCTTTGACCCCCTAGGTTTGATGTGGGGGCTATAAAAGGGCCCCGCGGGGCATTTAAAATATTTTTTTTTTTTTCGATTTGCCCGGGGGAAGCGCACGGTGCGCGCACCGGGGAGCGGCCCTGGGAGCGCACTATGATGAAAAAAGGTGACAGAGTGTTTAAAAAATGAAGTTTTGATTTAGAAATTGGAGGTAGTTCTAAAAAGAACTTTTTTTTTCTTCTTTTTGTTGTTTTATATTTTTTTTGTGTTTTTTGAACTTTTTGAATTTTTTTGGCTTTTCAAAACAGTTTTATATATTTTTTTGTATTTTTTTTGGGGGAGAAACAAAAAAAGGGAATTGAAACTGGCTCAACTGGAGCAAAAAAACAAAAAACCCAAAAAATTACTTCTTTTTGGGGCACTTGTGATTATCACCTGCAAGGACGATGAGTTTCACACTTTGTTCCCCATAGGAGATAAGCTTGCCACAAGCAGTGCAAGTAATTTTAAAATCAGCAAATCTCGGCTGAATGCAAGGCATCACCTCGGATGTTTCTGGTTCCGAGGAAGTGGGTTGGTTTCTTTGGGAGGGGGTCCTTGATGAATGGGGGAGGTTACTGGCCAGTTCCCGGAACTCTGCACGAGAGTAGTTGTTTGGATGCTTTCTTGTCATGTGCCGAATCATGGTATAGTTACCAAAAGAATATTTCTTATTTGGGTTGCCCCGTGAAAGTTCATCATTGCAGATGAGGCAAGTGACTTTGGGCGCATTCACCTTTTTTTTCCCCTCTGGAATTGAAAAAAACTGCCAAATGAAGTGTGGTTTGGGTTTATAAGGTGTGTTTTCTTCAGGCAGCCATCTTCTTCTCCCCTCCTCCTCTTCCTCTTCCTCTTCCTCCTCCTGTTCTTGACCACCAATATAATTTGGAGCTGGTCCTCTTGGTTGTTGTGGTGGTGGTGGTGGGGCAGATGCACCAGCTGATGCTACTAATGAAGCCATTATTTAGAGCAAAAAAGTAGACAGAGCAACAAACAGGTCTTCCTCAGTCAAAGGACAAAGTCAGAATAAGGAAAAAAGGTGGGGTCTTTCATCATTTAGAAAAAAAAACTGTCCTGAACCAATGAGAAGTGTTATTTTCAGGTCACAAGACCAGGGGCTTCATCATTATGAAACCAAAACTGTTATGAACCAATGAAAAGTGTTATTTTCTGCTCACATGACCCGACGCGCTTACGCTACGCGCCCGGGGCGCGCCCGGGGGCGCGCCCCGGGTCGCGCAGCGTAAGCGCGTCGGAAGTTTACGTTGTGCGATCGTATTCGCTCGAGTACTTCCGGGTGCGCTTACGCCGTGCGTATCACGCGGTCGCGGCTACGCGATACGTCACAATCCTGTTTTCGTTTGCGATATTGGCGCTCACGGGGCGCTCCCCGGAGCGCGCCCCGGGGCGCTTTGTAAAAATACGCTTTTCGGGGCGCTCCCCAAAATAATTTAAAAAAAAAAAATTGGGATAATTGTAGGGACAGGTAGCCCTATTCTGAAGTGGTTTGTAAAAAACATTAACTTTAGAAAAATATGTATTGTGCTACATTGGGCTTAATATATGTTAGAGCCAAAATGTAGCCCAAATGTAGCCCAAAGTAGCCCAATGTAGCCCAAAGATGGCCACCAGAGATCAAAAATTGAAAATGTAGCCCAAAATTCAACTAGATGTAGCCCAACTGTAGCCCAATGAGAGAATGTACCAGAGTGTTAAAAAGAACAACTAGAGTGCTAACAGTCTTATTTATAAAGTGAAACTTATAGTTAGGAATTAGCATTAAAAAAACCTTTGAAATTCACTGAAAAAACCATAGGTTTCACACCAGTTATAGTTAGGAATTAGCATTTAAAAAACCTATTAAATTCACTGAAAAAACCATAGGTTTCACACCAGTTATAGTTAGCTGGAAATTTTACTGATATAAAACCATTGAAATTCCCACGTTATAGTTAGTCGGACTCACTATAACTTGCGCGTGCATTGCACTGCTGATGACATCACATATTACATCACTCATGACATGGTCAGTGACATCACTCATGACACCATCCTTGTGACATATTGACAGACCTCCTTTCACTATAATGTAACCCTTGAGACACATATTCAAAAATAGAAACTGAAATTTAAATAAAAAAAGGAGATACCTATATCAGTTACAACAAGTAATTCCACTATCTATATACACATTCACTCATTCACCAACAGTTCTATATAGTCACTCATACATATACTCACTCATCATATGAAGTGATACACCTATACATCCTGTTACACACCGACATTCATCCAAAAGTTACTCACACACATATTCACACGTGCAAATAAACTATTGAACAACGATTTATTTTAATATAGAGTTATACACACACTTCCACCTTACTTCTATTAAAAATTACACATATTTATTCTCTTAAACAATCACTTATAGAAACACATACTTATTTAAACAGGAAATCTTACAATCTCTTACTCTCACATATACTCACTTATATACATCAATATTCATATATACTAGATTAAAACATATGTAGTTACTGATAAAGACACTAGTGAGACAGTCATTCACTCACTAACAAACACATATAGACACTCATCCACCCATACAGTCCTGTACATATGCTGTCTTCAAAACACATACAAACAAAGAGTCAGTCACTCATGCATCTATGTGCTAAGTAATACCTCCACCAAACTATATAGACACTCATACTGATACTAATAAAAATATCAAATAACCCATATACATACGCATGTAGCTACTTACCAACACATGTAGCCACTTATACATAAAGTGAAACACTAATAAATGTATTTAAATATTTAAACATAACTCACTAATATTTATTTTTCAGAAAGACACATATTCACTGGATGGTGTCATCAGTGATGTCATGAGTGATGTCACTGACCATGTCATGAGTGATGTAATATGTGATGTCATCAGCAGTGCATTGCACGCGCAAGTTATAGTGAGTCCGACTAACTATAACGTGGGAATTTCAATGGTTTTATATCAGTAAAATTTCCAGCTAACTATAACTGGTGTGAAACCTATGGTTTTTTCAGTGAATATATATATATATATATTTGCAGGTACTGGATCCCACCAAATAGAAGGAAACAGAGACGGCACACCAGGAATTCTTGCACAAACCCTTTATTGTGCACTTGTTAACCAAAGACTCACTTATACAGTCAGTCATGCACCTACTAAATCCTTCATCCAGACACTTATACATCCACTCATTCTTCAATATGTAATACATATTTTAACTTTACAGAAACATACAGTCACTGGATGATGTCATCAGTGATGTCATCAGTGATGTCACTGACCATGTCATGAATGATGTAATATGTGACATCATCAGCAGTGGATTGCGGGTGCGCGATATATAGTTAGCGCAACTAACTATATATGCGACTTTCAATGGTTTTATGCGAGTAAAATAAGGTTTTGTAAATGCTAATCCCTAACTATATATGGTCTATAACCTACGTTTTTTTCAGTGAATTTTCAAGGTTTTGTAAATGCTAATTCCTAAGTATATATGGTCTATAACCTATGGTTTTTTCAGTTAATTTCATTGGTTTTTAAAAGCTAATATCTATAGCTGTAACATATGTTCTTATTCTAATTCATAAATATATTTTATATATATTTGTATTATATTTTTTAAATTCAATTTATATTATAGTTTAAGTTTAAATTATTTTTTCTTGTTTCGCTGCCGATCTGCGAAACGGTAAACGTTCCGTTAGTGCAAATACCGCGTTAGAAAGGCACATCGCGATGCGTCCCGTAAACGCAACATATCGCGTTACTACGTAATGTCCCTTAAGACGTTCTGCATTAGCGCACCCGGAAGCGTTCTAGAACGCGAACCAAGGCGCGAAACGTAAAGGCTCGGAATCGATCCGGGGCGCGGCGCGCAGCGTGTAACGTAAGCATAACAGGTCATGTGACTTGTTTATAAAACTTTTCATTGGTTCATTTTACTTTTAGTTTCCTAATGATGGAACGCTTGAGCATATGACGTAAAATAAACACTTTTCGTTGGTTTAGAACATTTTCTTTTCTCAAATGATGAAAGTCCCACCTTTTTTCCTCACTCCGACTTTCATTTTTATGAGAGAAAGACCTGTTTTTGTTTGCTAAGACATAGCATTTGTATTAGCTGCAGCTGGTGGATCTCCACCACCTCCACCACCACCAAAGAAGACAGGACCGACTAGCCAGGTCATCTTCGACCAGGAAGAAGAAGAGGAAGACGAGGAACAGGAGCAAGGGACAAGTGGCTTTCTAAAAGAAATGCCAAGAACGTCCCATATCAAAGTGAATTTTATCTGGCAATTTTTTTCTCATCCTTCTCATGAAAAGAAAGTTAATGCCAGATACGTTACCTGCCTCATCTGCAAAAAAAAAAACTCTCAAGAGGGACCGAGAAAAAATATAGCTATGGTAATCATACCATGCATCGGCACATGGAGAGGTGGCACCCTCTTAATTATTCTAAAGCACAACTTCGAGATCTGATGGATAACCCCCGACCGGCTAAAATATCCACCAATGACTTAGCAATAAGTGAGTCAGCGGCAAGAGAAACGGTCCCAAATCTCCAAAAGAACTTTGGGCAGATGAGATTTACATGTCTAGCATGTGGAAAATTAATTTCATGCGGAGAGATGAGTATTACTTTAATAAATACATCCTTTGAAAATCATCAATGTCCAAACCGTCCAAGAAAGTAATTTTTTTTTTTGTTGCTCCTGTTGAGCCCTTTGAAGTGAATCATTTTTGTTTCCCCTTCCTCCAAAAAAACACAAAAAAAATATAAAACATCAAAAAGAATAAAAAAAAGTTCTTTTCAGAACTACCTTCCCTTTTTAAAAAAATTGCTAGAATGTTTAGCACTCTAGCATCCTCTATTTCTTTTGATTCGCTTCCCGCAAACCTGTCACTTGTCTCACTCTGCAAGGATCTAATTCTTGCAACATCTTTTTTTATTTTTTACACTTTTCTTATGAAATGTCCGTATAAAATCACAAAGCAAATTGATGGAATCCTGTCGCACACTGCAACTAGAACTACACTTCCAGATGTACACTGGTCCCTTAGGACGTCTCCCTAAAACCTCATCACTTAACGCCTCTTCTGCATCTGCAGACACAAGTATTTCTTTTTCAACCGGTTGACCGTCTTTCACCTCATAAGCTCGACCACTGGTGTCAACTGCATGCACCAAATCATTGTCCTGAAAATAACTCTCCTCATTAAAAAATGCCTCACTATTTGAACTATGCATCCATTCTCCTGAGAAAACATCACAAAAATTAGTTTGATTTACTTCTCTCTTCCATCTACTATTAGATTTGAAAACATAGATTACCTTGTTTAGTTTCCTAATTCTATTAATTACCAAAATAAATAACTTTCGCTTAATTTCGAACTGCCTGATCAATAATTTTCTCTACATTTTTCTTTTTCTTATAAAATGCCGCTTTCTGTTGGCCTTTCTTGAATTGTTTTAGCAAATTAACAATTACCCTGTTGCGAAACATTCGCCTACGAATGTCCCTGAATACATTTTCCCTTCTACTGTCATGCACAGAGTTATCTCCAGCTGTAGCAGAAACTTTTTTGACGGGCCTTTCCTTTCCATTTAAATTGGCTCTCTTTTTCGGCACTAAAACATGTTCTGTAGTTATACTTTTGTTTCTACAAATGTTTCTAAGAAATGATTTCGTTCACTTACCCGAAGTTTTCTTCGTGCGTTGAGATGATTTAAATGTAGAGGACTGCTGCAAAAATGTAGTAATCTGCTGTCTTTGACGTTTCGTAGACTTTCGGATTCTATCTTTAGATGGCATTGTCTAATTTCTCAATAATCTGCAGTTGAATCTGTGGTAAAATATAATAAAAAATGCTATTAACCACTAATACCAAACAGTAAATCAACAGTAAGAATTTGATTCAGCAACGCTATAAAGATGATTCATTAATTTTTTTTTAATTTTACTGTGATAGTGATAGTATTACAGGGCTTTCATGCAAATGACTACCCACCCTGCAAAAAAAAGCCCACATGAAACTTTACACACATTAAACTGTGTACTTACCTGCAATAATCCATATGCCAGTGTTTACGTCCCTCCACCCTGCCCCTCACCCTCCCCGTATGCCTGCCCCACCGTAACTCCCTCCACGACCCGCGGCTGCTGTTTTGCAACATGGTGCTTCTTGTAAATCTCTCCTGCATTACAAAAGTGACGCACCAACAGCACAAAAGAGGCGCACAACCATCATAAATCTGTCTCTAAGACTTTAAGGGCCAGATGTAGGTCGGTCGGTAACAACCGAAAAACGGTATTTGTCATGTAAGGGGCAATATATTACCGAATCGGTAAAATTACCGAATCGGTAATTTTACCGATTCGGTAAAATAAAACATTGATAAATATACCGATTTAAAGCCACCCATATGTAGGTAGGACTCTTCTGGTCATAATTTGAAAACACAGCACAGCTCCTATGTACATACACACCTTATCAGTACTAATACTTTACATTAACTACAATTACAATTGGTAAAAAATGCAAAATCGCCTTTCAAAGCATAATGCAAACACTTTACGCAAAACATCATTTAAAATATACATGTGGCCTTGGATTTAGGCCCCTACATACCGATTGGCCATTTACCGGTCGGAAACGGCCGAAATCGGCCGTAACCGGTCGGTAAATGGCCTGAAACAACCACCTACATCGGGCCCTAAGTATGCATGCATTTGATTTCAAACAAACTTTTTAAACCTTTTATGTAAAACAATAATACACCTACATTCATGTGGAACAGACTTAAGATGCCCTAATACACATCAAAAAGTTTTTTTAAGGAACTTGCACCTTTTTTTCAATAACTTTTAACATGGCTATGTAACTCAAACAATCAAAATGAAAATTTTTCAGGCACACATGGGGGCGTATTTACAAGGACCTTGCACTACGGGGAAAGTGACTTCAAATGACCAGACACACATGGGGACTTATTCACAAGGCCCTTGAACCCGGGGGAAGTGACTTGAAATTGCTAAGCACACAAAACGAGAGTATTTACAATGCCCGTGCAACACTTATGCATCATTTTTTACATATACACCGTAACAATACCAACACAAAAGCATCATATATCTGTTCCGCAAAAGCGACGCATTGCAGGAGTCACATCACAAGTACATAGTTTCTCATAATTTTTTAAAGCATGCCTTTTCCTTAAAAACGATTTTCCGATCATAATTTGAAAACACAGCACAGCTCCTATGTACATACACACCTTGTCAGTACTAATAATTTACATTATCTACAATTACAATTGGTAAAAGAATCCAAAATCCTTTGAAAGCACAATGCAAAACACTTGACGCAAAACATCATTTTAAATACACAGCTAACTTTCTTATTTAAGCAAAAAAGCATACTAGTCTTTATCTAAAATATATAAACGATAACTCACCTTTACAAATTCTTTTTGAAATTCAAAACAGACTCAGAAACACACCAATTATTCTTTAGCAGAATTAAAGGTATGCACTCCAGAGGCTGGAACCAACAAAGGCACTGAAACGCTGATATTCATCACACATATCTCTCATGTCAGCCAATCAAAACTCTTCCCTCACTATTTTCAAATCAACACCCTTCCCCCCTCTGCCCTTTCTACCTCTTTTCCATAGCAACTACCGCCTGCCAGACCTCTCAGGTTTACAAGTTCACACAACAATGTTTCAAATGAACTCTGAACTCTCATTACACCTGCTAATCCACTGAAATCTTTCATAACATCATTTTTTATTAACCATTCAAATTACATCTTTCAAAGAACACATCCATGCACCCTAACTTTCTGTTTTCAGCAATAGAAATACACCAATCACTGCTAATGAATCATTTGCACTTAAACTCCACAGTTTTTTTTCATTACAAACTTCACTATTTCAACTGCCATTTCATTCCCACACTTCATCTGACTGCAGCAAAAACTCCTCTAGCCATGTTTTCAGTCTGGATTCTTGGACATAGCTAAATCCACTGGGCTCACAGGTATGCTGATAACAGAAATTTACACAACCTCAATTTACAAAATGTGGAAATAAAATGGATTGGCCGAAGAGGATTGAAATGTCACCAATTGATACCATTGGTGAAAACCTTTTTACATTTGCCAAACCCTGACCTCATAATAGTGCACTGTGGCGGAAACGATTTAGGCACTTTGACTGGGGTAGGTCTGGAAATGCTCCTAAAGGACACCTTTGAGCATTTGATGACACTTTTTCCTCAAACTGCCTTGGTATATTCCAATATATGCCAAAGACAAAAATGGAGGTGGTCCAATCAATTTTGTCCACAAATAGAAAAATCGAGGAAGCATGTAAATAAGTCTGTTTCAGCTTACATGAGGGACCATGGAATGGGCTGCATCTACAACAATAACTTGCGTTACTACATGCAAGATATCTACAGAGGAGATGGCGTGCATTTCTCAGATGAGGGGAACAAAGTTTTCATACTAAATTTAAGAATGTGTATTGGTTCCTACTTATAAGTTTCTAGAACATACACAAAACCCAAAAGCTCTTTTCAGAGCTACCTTAACTTAGTGTACTCTTTTGAAATTTCGAATGTTCCTTTTTTCACTTATTTTCACCTATCTTCGCTTCCCGGTACGCTAACTAGTTCGCGTACCGGCAGCTAACCACGCGAAAAAAAACAATTTTTTTTAACGACAAATATGAGCCTCCTGAGCCACCCTCAGAAAACTTAGGGAGACAGGATACGTCTAAACTACCCCAATCTACCCATTCTGATCATTATTTACCCTCCATCTTGTATCTCAATTCTACCGAAACACAAAATGGAGGACTCCCGTAACGCTGCAAGTTCGCTTACCGGGAAACACACTGACAAGCACTCGCTCAAAAAAGGTGGAAAAGTAATTTACAGAAAAAACAACTGGAGACACTTTCACCAATTAAACATTAGCTCATACTACATACCAATCCCTACCATTTTCACAACTATTGTTGGAATACCATTTACCATTTAGCATGTAGAACTCTCTAAAATCTCTGAGGTAAATTACTTCACAAAACATATCGGAAGTGTTGGAAATGACAACCAATTAAAAGATTACTTTCAATTTCTACTATTATATCATGACATTTCATTGGTTATGTACCTGAATATATATATATACAAAGAGAGAGAAACACACCTATTTTGACTACTACTTCGTGAAGTGCATAACAAAAAATCAACTGATAACTTCAACTTATATTTAAAAGGTAAGATATTATTTATAAAACTGAAGTATGTTCTGTACTGAAAGCTAATTAGAAAAACATTTTCTGACAATTATATTCTATCACTCTATAATACTTATAGAAAAAAATAGACTTCTCTGTTTTAGTTATGGCAGGGCCAGTCCAAGGATTTGCAAGACCATGGGCTAAAAGGGAACGTGCGCGAGGCCCCCTCCAATTTACATAAGTGGCCCCTTGCAAGGAGAACATTCACAGACACTGAGGGGGCCCCATTGTCCAGCATTTTGACGCCCCCACAGTTTTAACTTTTACTCCACATGCATTTCTCACACCTTCATAGGTGTGAGAATTGATTGTGGTCTAAAAGTTAAAACTGTGGGTGCGCAAAAATGCTGGACAATGGGCCCCCGCAGTGTCTGTGAATGGTCTCCTTGCAATTGAGGGAGCGTCTCCTTCTCCCTCCCCTATACCTCTTGACACCATCCATGAGAGGCCCAAGGAGGGGGCCCCCTGCAATAGACCTTAATTGCAGGCGACACCTTTCTTTATGATAGATCTCCAGGAAAACAAAAGGACACATCACCAGTGCGTGGCCCCATGCTGGTGTGCTGACTGCGAGACCATGAGCGGCAGCCCACGCTGCCCATGCCTAGCGCCAGCCCTGAATTAAGGATAGAGTTAGACTTCTATAGTATAATTCAGAATTGACTAAGAGTTTATTTGATCATTTTCTTCATATTTCTACTTCTAATTTGATACCATACACTGTCCAAAGAAAAAAACACTATATAAATAACCAAACTGCCAATCTGTACTGAAACCCAACAATGCCCTTTCTGTACTGATATATTTTTTAAAAATTCATTTTTCAGAATTGAAAATGGAAGAACAACAAAACAACAAGTTGACATGGATTTCTAAGACGACACAATAAATAATGAACTTGTGCAATGTGTAGATGCAGTAGATTTTCTACTAAAAAATGAAGAAAAAAATGATCACGATTTTTTAGATTTTCTTTTAAATTTTGAAAAACAAAATGAAAAATAAATTTTAATTTCTTAATTCAAAAATTGTTTGACACATTATTTATTTTTATATGTATATTGAAAACTAGTAGCAAATGTATAATAACGTGAAGTCAGACTTAAAATATACTGTGCAACTTTTTGGTGTTACATACTAGCTTTGTTCATAGTTACTTCCTTTCTCCCACTATATAATCCCCAATGTGTATTTAACATCTATTTATCATCTCCTGTCACCATGTTGTTTCGGCTTTCCAGACAGACTATGGTATGAATTCCATATACCACAATAACTTCTATAACAACAGGCAAGATATTTACAAAGGAGACGGCGTTTATTAAATTATAGTCTCTGCATTGGTACCTACATGTAGCTACGTAAATAAAAAAAACAAAAAAAAACAAAACGAACAATCAATAAACATACAATAAGTTAAAAGTCGATCATTCTTGTTTCCTTATAGTACGCTCCCCAGACCGCTGTCCGGTACGCGAACCGGGTGCACCCCACGAAAAAAACACTTTTTTTTTTTTTTTTGGGGACCCGCGGGGCACTTTAATATCCCCCTCATCTATCCTAGGGGGTCAGAAGGGGTCTACCTTGTCCCCTTTCCTTTATTTCCCCCTTCGTTTTGGCCTCCTCTTGTCTCTCGATCCTACCGAGAGACAAAATGGCGGCCGCTACAGACTGTTTAGAATGTTGACAGACACTGGAGAGCCAATCAGCTTCGCTTCGCAAAGCTCCGTTACGCAAAAAGTACGCGAACTGGTGCGCTATCCAGGACGCTGTCACAGATATATAAATTTTTTAAAACGTTAATTTCACAAAATCCACTGGAGCACATATATTGAAACCCAGCAAAGGCACATCGGGCTAACAGTCCCTACAATTTTGCAAAGTTTCGTGCAAATCCATTCAGCCGTTTGAGCTAAAAGTGAGGCCAAACGCCCTATGGAAATTAACATAGGAAAAACGCGTTTTGGGACCCCCTTTTTTCTCGGCCCCCCCTTGACGAAACCCACCCAAATTTTCAAGGGCTGCTCAGAAACAAAATGTGCCATTTTCCTGAACATTTCAGCCGATTCCGTCCACAAACGCCAAAGTTATTAGACATAGAATTTTCAAAAGTCCCATAGGAAAAAAATCCTAACTATATATGCCTACTGGCGACCGCCAGCAGGTAATATATATATATATATATATATATATATATATATATATATATATATATATATAAAAGTTGATGGACGAATAACTTGAAAATGGTTTAGATTTGGGGCACAACGGACCGCTCATTCAGAGACTACAAACCACGTGCACAATTTACAAAACCCAATGGAGGGTAAAAAAGAGGAACAAACTTGTTGGAAACTGCAAGTACCAGAAGACTTTGCAACCTACTATGGACGCCCACTTGGGGGCGAACATATGCATAAAAGACACATTGCAGGTGTTTCCATTCATTCCAGTGCGAGGTGAGAGGCGTACCTTTGAAAAAGTTCAAGGCGAACGAAACATGTCAGGATTGCCGTCTGTCTCAGAATAAAGGAATGAAAGCTTCGTTGTGGTGTGCGGCTGACTCTTTCCTCTGTAAGGGGATTTTCTGGTGAAATATTTGACGATGTGGCTCCATCGCAGCAACGCACCTCCCGCAAGTTCGCCAGTGCCTGCCCGAACCGAGCCTTCTGTTTTGGACCGCGCAAGCGAAAAAGGGCAGACAGGTGACGCCGAAGACCGTCTTTGGCAGGGTTCCCGACTAAACTTGAAAATGGTTTAGATTTGGGGCACAACGGACCGCTCATTCAGAGACTACAAACCACGTGCACAATTTACAAAACCCAATGGAGGGTAAAAAAGAGGAACAAACTTGTTGGAAACTGCAAGTACCAGAAGACTTTGCAACCTACTATGGACGCCCACTTGGGGGCGAACATATGCATAAAAGACACATTGAAGGTGTTTCCAATCATTCCAGTGCGAGGTGAGAGGCGTACCTTTGAAAAAGTTCAAGGCAAACGAAACATGTCAGGATTGCCGTCTGTCTCAGAATAAAGGAATGAAAGCTTCGTTGTGGTGTGCGGCTGACTCTTTCCTCTGTAAGGGGATTTTCTGGTGAAATATTTGACGATGTGGCTCCATCGCAGCAACGCACCTCCCGCAAGTGCGCCAGTGCCTGCCCGAACCGAGCCTTCTGTTTTGGACCGCGCAAGCGAAAAAGGGCAGACAGGTGACGCCGAAGACCGTCTTTGGCAGGGTTCCCGACTAAACTTGAAAATGGTTTAGATTTGGGGCACAACGGACCGCTCATTCAGAGACTACAAACCATGTGCACAATTTACAAAACCCAATGGAGGGTAAAAAAGAGGAACAAACTTGTTGGAAACTGCAAGTACCAGAAGACTTTGCAACCTACTATGGACGCCCACTTGGGGGCGAACATATGCATAAAAGACACATTGCAGGTGTTTCCAATCATTCCAGTGCGAGGTGAGAGGCGTACCTTTGAAAAAGTTCAAGGCGAACGAAACATGTCAGGATTGCCGTCTGTCTCAGAATAAAGGAATGAAAGCTTTGTTGTGGTGTGCGGCTGACTCTTTCCTCTGTAAGGGGATTTTCTGGTGAAATATTTGACGATGTGGCTCCATCGCAGCAACGCACCTCCCGCAAGTGCGCCAGTGCCTGCCCGAACCGAGCCTTCTGTTTTGGACCGCGCAAGCGAAAAAGGGCAGACAGGTGACGCCAAAGACCGTCTTTGGCAGGGTTCCCGACTAAACTTGAAAATGGTTTAGATTTGGGGCACAACGGACCGCTCATTCAGAGACTACAAACCACGTGCACAATTTACAAAACCCAATGGAGGGTAAAAAAGAGGAACAAACTTGTTGGAAACTGCAAGTACCAGAAGACTTTGCAGCCTACTATGGACGCCCACTTGGGGGCGAACATATGCATAAAAGACACATTGCAGGTGTTTCCAATCATTCCAGTGCGAGGTGAGAGGCGTACCTTTGAAAAAGTTCAAGGCGAACGAAACATGTCAGGATTGCCGTCTGTCTCAGAATAAAGGAATGAAAGCTTCGTTGTGGTGTGCGGCTGACTCTTTTCTCTGTAAGGGGATTTTCTGGTGAAATATATATATATATATATATATATATATATATATATATATATATAAAAGTTGATGGACGAATAAATGTTTAAATACGTGTTTACATGGAGGTTTTAAAAAAAAATGATTAGTTAACTGGTGTATATTAGTGAATACATATATAAGAGAGTAATGTTTAAATATTTAAATATATGTATTAGTGTTTCACTTTGTGTATAAATGGCTGCATGGGTTGGTGAGTAGCTACATGTGTATGTATATGGGTTATTAGATGTTTTTCTTAGTATCAGTATGAGTGTTTGTATGGTTTGGTGGGGTATTACTTAGCACATAGATGCATGAATGACTGACTCTCTCTTTGTATGTGTTTTGAAGACAGCATATCTTCAGGACTGTATGGGTGGATGAGTGTGTATATGTATGTGTTAGTGAGTGAATGACTGTCTCACTAGTGTCTTTATCAGTAACGACATATGTTTTAATCTAGTATATGTGAATATTGATGTATATAAGTGAGTATATGTGAGAGTGAGTGATTGTAGGAGTTCCTGTTTAAATTAGTATGTGTTTCTATAAGTGATTGTTTAAGAGAGTAAGTATGTGTAAATTTCCATAGAAGTAAAGTGGGAGTATGTGTATAGCTGTGTATGCAAATAAATGGATGTTCAATAGTTTGTTTGCATGTGTGAGTATGTGTGAGAGTATCTTTTGGATGACTGTCGGTGTGTAATAGGATGTATAGGTGTATCACTACATATAATGAGTGAGTATATGTATGAGTGACTATATAGAACTATTGGTGAATGAGTGGATGTGTATATAGATGGAGGAATGATTGAATTAGTTGTTGTAACTGGTATGGGTATCTCCATTTTTTTTATAAATTGAAGTTTCTATTTTTGAATATGTGTTTCAAGGGTTACATTACAGTGAAAGAAGGTCTGTCACTCTGTCACAAGGATGGTGTCATCAGTGATGTCATGAGTGATGTCACTGACCAGGTCATGAGTGATGTAATATGTGACGTCATCAGCAGTGCATTGCACGCGCAAGTTATAGTGAGTCCAACTAACTATAACGTGGGAATTTCAATGGTTTTATGCGAGTAAAATTTCCAGCTAACTATAACTGGTGTGAAACCTATGGTTTTTTCAGGGAATTTAATAGGTTTTTCAAATGCTAATTCCTAACTATACCTGGTGTGAAACCTATGGTTTTTTCAGTGAATTTCATTGGTTTTTTAATAGCAAATTTCTATTGCTATCAAATATAATATTTTTTTAAATGAATCCTATATTGTATATTTATGTAATACTATTTTGTTATGTATATTCTTCATTTCTTTTTTTTTTTTTTTGCCCTGGAGCGCTCCCGGTACCCATACCGGTGCCCGCACCGGGGAGCGCACCTTCCCAAAAAAGAAAAAAAAATGAAGGAGTGAGCATGAGGGAAGGGGACAGTGAGAGTAATGTTATGAGAAAGAGAGCTAGAGAGAGGAACACAGAGGGACTGTGTAATAGATAGTAAGACAGAGAAAAGGTGTAAGGGTATAACTAAGAAAAGGAAAATGAATAAGGGAGCGAAAGAAGAGAAGAGAGAGGAAGAAGACTAAAGCAGAGGTACTGGGAGAATGTGAGTGGGTGTTGAAAGTAAAGAGAAGGAGAGTTATGGATGGAGAATGAGGGGTAGTGACGGAACCGAAGTAAAGGAACAGCGGTGAGGGAGGGTGAGAAAAGAGCAGTGAGTGTAAGTAAAGAGGGGTGAAAGAGGGTGGATAAAAGTGAATAAGGGTAAGACATGGGGAGTGACAGAGAGAAAGGACATAGAGAGTTAAGGAAGGAGTGACAGAAAGGGACTGAGTGAAGCTGCAAAGAAAGATAAGTGAGGGAGTGTGGGTGAGTTATCGGGAGTGACCATGACGAAAAAGTAGTGACAGAGTGAGGGGACAGAGACAGTGAGGGTAAGAGAGACGGAGTGAGGGAACGGGAGTGAGGAACTGTGAGGACAGAGGCACTGTGTGAAGGAATGAGAGGAGTGGAGTAAGTGAGTAAGGGAAATGGAATGAGTGAGGGAGCGAAGGAAGGGATCAGAGGGTAAGGGAAGTAAAGCAGGGGGACTGTAAGAAGTTGAATGTGGTAGGAGAGTAATGGAAAGAGGAGTAAACATGGCGGATAAGAGTAAGTGAAGGAATCAGAGTAAGGAAACAGGGGTGAGGTAGGGTGAGAGAATAATAGTGAGGTTAAAGCAAAGGGTGATGGCAAACTACATTTTTTTAGTTACACTTACCATATAATTAATGTAAACGTAATTACATGTTTTTACTACACTTTATATCTGTGAAATAGAGAAGAAAAAATAAGTTATAATTAGTAAAATATATATTTAAAAATAAAAGAGACAGGTCAAGAGGTTAAAAGACATAAAAGTGTACTAAGAATTAAAGTAAGAGTGAAGGACACAGAAAGGGAAATGAAGTAATGTTGAAGGACAAAAAGAGGGAAAAAGAAGGAGAGCAAATGACTAAGAGAGGAAGAGAAGAAGAGAGAAATGAACTGAAGGTAAGTAAGATAGTAAAAGAATGTGAGTTAGCAAAACTAAATCAGGAAAGAGGAGTAAATAAAAGGAGAATGAGTGAGAGGGAAATAAGTCTGATTGAGGATGCATTTACAAGAATGAGGAATAGAAGATGACTGAGAGTGAGTGAAGGGGAGTCACAGAGTGAAGGGATGAAGGGAGTGAGGATAATATAAAAGGATTGACGGAAAAGGAGTGAAGAAGTTAGTAGACAGAGGGACTAGGGGAAGGACTGAGTGAAGTGGAGTACAATGAGTGAGGAAAGTAAAATGAGTAAGGGAGCAAAAGATGGAAAGAGTGAGAGAAAGGCAGTGTGAGTGAGTAAAGAGAGTTGAAAGAGGTGGAAAAGGAAAATGAGTGTGAGACAATGGTAATACAATATAAATTACACAATACAAACTATAGAATATATTGTACAACATGTTAGATAGTTTACTTTTGCTGTTCTCAGAATATATTGAATTTCACTTAAATTAGTGAGTTCAAACTATTCATCATATGACAGTGGGAAAGAAAACACAATCTATAACCATATAAACTTAAAAATTACATATGTACACTAATCTTTGATTCGCTTACTTTTCTTTAAAGCCAAATAGTACATCATGAAGGTCCTTTTAGTTGAAAATACTCTGATGTTCTCTAAAAACTTCCATTTCATCTAATTTCTTGAAGAAAAGCTCCAAGAACATATGAAATATGTTTCAATGTTTTCATTTCCTCCTTGTGTTCAGTCATGACTCTTTGCTCATTCATTCACCTTCCCTTAAGGCCAAATAGTGTCAGATGTATCAGTATGTTTTCAAATTACTCAAAACAAACTCTGAAATTACCGTTTTCCCGATGTTCTGAAAGAAAAGCTCATACAACATTTTCACAATGTTTAAATATTCATATTTCCATCTCTGGCTCACTCATGTTCAACATTTACTATAATACGGATATCACTTACTATGAGATCCACTTACAGTACCTATATGAGAACTAGAATTTTTATATTATCTTGATCACTTTTACTCACAATATAATTTTAAACAGCAGTCTAACTTTTATTAACTGCTCCCGTCTTCATAGGCCAATTACCTTAACTTAAATCTTGGTTCTAAAAACACTAGGTAAGAATTTTTTAAGTCAATAGGCAAACGTTGTTTGAAAGTCAAATGAGTATCATTGCAGTAGGTCCAACCTTTTTGACATTTTAAATAAGCTGTATAAAGCCCTGATGTTGTCGAAGGACCGTCATGATAAATAATAGCTACAGTTGCAAAGGTTCTACTTGAAATTGATAACTGAGAAGCCACAAAATTTTTAATAGAAGTTGTCAATTTAGTTCCATCAGGTCTACATCGTTGGAACATTAAAATGACATACTGACCATAGGTTTGTATAAATATTGTGGACAGTATTGCACACTTACATTGGGTACACACCATATTTTGATCAGCTGCTTTAACTAGATTATTAAAAGACACTGATTTGCTGTCTGGTAAAGTCAAATATATAAATCTTTCAGTGTCTATTCTAGTACTACTTGATAAACTACAATTGTCGCAGTCATGCTGCCATTGATAAGAAAGACTAAAAATATTTTCTACATCTACCCCTTCATCTTCCAATACACCAAACATATACATTAAACATTCCTGACAATCCTGCTGAATATTCTGTGAAAATTTTTCTTGACCAGAACATATGTCTAAAAGATTTCGAATTTCTGAAACACTTTCTATTTGTGCTCTATCACTGCTACATTTCTCAAACACAGAATTGAATAAACGGCATAATCTTTGATCCCGATTTTCAACAATCTGTTCTTGTAAACTTTGAAGAAAAAAAACAACATTAACCACTACATTAGCATAGCAGTTGACACCAGAACTGTTTTCAAACTGAAATCCAACAACATCTTCAACAGAATCCTTTTTCTTTCTGCTTACAATTACAGTTTCATCTACTTTTTGTCTTTTTGCTACTACCTCACTGCAATTATTCTCATTTCTTCATTTTCGGCTTACCATACGTTTTTCAAACAGAACATATTGAGACAAATGTGGAGCATACTCTCTTCTTAACCTATTGTATTCTTTAACACAATCTAGATCTGCACAAATCTTTGTCTCATCACACTCAATCAAGTACAATCCTGATGAAGTTCTGACTCGTGATAATGCCACATATGCCATACCCTCTTTAAACACAGAACTTCCAATGTTCACCAAAGCACTATCTACACTTAAACCTTGAGATTTATGAATTGTCACCGCATATGCCAAACAAACAGGAAACTGTTTTCGGCGAACATATAAGTCTTTTACAAGCAAAAATCTAGCAGAACAACAACTGATTTCTTGTACTTGCTCAATGCCATCAAATTTAATTTTTACAAGTTCAATTCCATCTCTATTTCTGTAATTCACAAAATCAACAACATGACCCATTGCTCCATTTACCAGACCTCTTTCAACATTTAAAATCCTTCTCAAAATGATACGACAATTTAAACACACATTCAGTGTCTTTTCAAGACCAGCAGTTTTAGATATACTCTTCTCTAATGAATCCAATTTTGATTTCAAATTTTCTGACAAAACAATTGTTGCACCCATATGCTCGATTTTATCTATTGCTTCCAGTTTCACAATCTCCTAATTTTCTAACTTTAACATTTTATTGTTGAAAATGGAACATTCTTTCAGAGTTGGCATCAAACCTATCCCAGATTTGTTCTCAGTAATTTTCATAAAAATATTCTCTGGAAGAATGTTTTCATTTGGATACAAATTTGAAATTAATTGTGCATGTAAAGCTTCTTTTCCATGCTCACTTACTATTCCGATTCTAACATCTTGTAGAATTTTTTTATAATCTTCATCCTTTGCCTGTTGCATATTTTGAAGCAGTTCTGCATATTTGAAATTTAACCATTTATTAATGTTTCCAATGCTTCCTAGGGACTTCCTGGTATCTTCATGCGTGAGCATTTTAAACACTGGTTGACCTTTCACTGGAGTCAACTGTAGTAGATCTCCAAAAACAATAATGTGTTTCCCTCCAAATAATAAATCATAATCTGTTCTAAGAATTTCTTGCATCCTCAAATGCACAAAAGCAAGCATTAGATTTGAGACCATGCTTACTTCATCAATGATAAGAAGTTTCATTTTCCTCAGGACTCTGGAAACTTCAGAACACGCATCTCCTGATAGCTTGTGGTATTGCAATTTATTATCATGCTCAACTGGTAGCATCAGTAAACGATGTAGAGTAATCCCTTTAATGTTATGTGCTGCCAGCGCAGTTGGAGCGGTTACAACACAAGACAACGGAGATTCAGTCCTTTTCTGCAGATAAGTTGCAATTGCTTTAATCTGAAAACTTTTTCCAGTCCCCGCTTCTCCACTCACGTAGAGTCGCACAGGCTTAAATGATGTACATGAGCACTCTTTTTTCTCATGACTAAATCCATGTTCAATCTGTTCTGTGACTTTGTCATATATCTTTTTCTGCTCAACGTTTAGTTGTTTCACCAAATATTCTAAGTTAACTACATCCTCCTGAGCTTGTTCCATAGCTCTTTCCACCTCATCCATGGCAGTGGCAGCTTCATTTTGGATAATAGGTCCTCCTAGTGGATCCTGGCTCAATGAAGTAGAACTCTGACTGTCTTGAGAACTGTCTCTAGCAATCTCTGCTGCAATGGTAGCTTCTTGCTCTTTTTCTTCGTTCAACATTTGCAGATAATTTGGAAAAATCAGGACATTCTATGGTATCCTTAGTTGCATTAAAAGAATCTTCGTAACAGAGAAAATCTCCAAGTAGTTCCTCTTCTTTACGCCATGGCTTAAAGAGTTGCAAAAGAGCTAAATAGTAAAATTACCTTTTGTCTGGAGATTCGCAACTCATTTTTCGATGATTAATCAAATGGCCTTTTCTCTGCTTCACTGGACATCCTTCACAGCCAATGACAGCATATATTCCATTATTGATATCTTCTGTGATGTTCCTCTTATTACTGTAGTTTTGCAGAACTTCCTACAAACAAGTATTCTCAAGATGACTACTTCTATTTGGATGGTATGTATCCAACATGTTTGTTTTCAAAATATCTGTACTGTTTGGTTCTTTCTCCGCCAAATACTCAATTTCTTGTACAGATTTCAAAACTTGGAGTATTTTGTAAATGAGTGAGGTTTCAGTAGTGCAATGACATGCTTGTACATATGACCTGTGCTCTGTTTTTTAAATGTTATTTAAAAAAAGATTTCGGGCACATGAATTGATTTTACATTATGGACAAGGATTAGATAGTATCTGCATGATTTTAGAAACATATAAGCACATTTCACAATCATGTCACCTGTGTTTACTCAGATTAGTAAGCAGATTGTGCAGATGAGTTGATGCCTGTCCAGAGGTGCAGAGGAGGTGAGGCCTGTGTCCAATAGTGCAATGGACAGGACTCACCTCCTCTGACCCCTAGACAAGCCTCACCTCCTCTGTGCCCCCTGTACAAGCCTCAATGTATTGGAAATAATAGATGGTAACAAGATGCATATGAGGTGAGACCTTACCAGAGGTGCAGATGAGGTGAGGCCTGTCCTGGGGAGCAGAAGTGGTGAGGCCTGTGTCTAAGAGTGCAGTGGACTGGACGTCATGAAGCCTCTCCCCCACTGTACTCTTAGATACAGGCCTCACCTCCTTTGCATCCCTGGATAGGCCTCTCTTCCACTACACTCTTGAACACAGGCCTCACCTCCTCTGCACCCCTGTACAAGCCTCACCTCATCTGCAACCCTAAACAGGCCTCATCTCATCTGCACCCCTGGACAGGCCTCACCTCATCTACACCCCTGGACAGGCCTCACCTCATCTGCACAATCTACTTCCTAATCTGAGGAAACACAGGTGACATGATTGTGAAAGATTCAAATATATGTATTTAATCTTAAAGACACTATTTATTCCTTCTCAAAAATGTAAATGCCATTCATTTATCCCAAAATCGTTTTTTAAATAACATTTTAGAAACAGAGCGCAGCTCCTATGTACAAGCATTCAATTTCACTACTGAAACCTCACTATTTCACAAAATTCCTTTATCTTGCAAATGTTGATACCAAGCATTATCAAAAAACATGACACAAACCAAAAAGAATGAAGCTCAATCTAATTCCTAATCTGAGGTAACACAGGTGACATCATTGTGAAAGGTTCACCTATATTTATTTAATCATGCAGACACTATTTATTCATTCTCAAAAATGTAAAAGCCATTTGTTTACCCCAAAATCGTTTTTTAAATAACATTTTAGAAACAGAGCGCAAGTTCTATGTACAAGCATTCAATTTCACTACTGAAACCTCACTATTTCACAAAATACAAATCTTCTATCTTGCATATGTTGATACGAAGCATTATCAAAAAACATGACACAAACCAACAAGAAAGAAGCTCAATCTGCTTCCTACTCTGAGGTAATGCAGGTGACATCATTGTGAAAGGTTCAAATATATTTATTTAATTAGGCACACACTATTAATTCCATCTCAAAAATGTAAAAGCCATTCATTTTCCCCAAAATCGTTTTTCACATCACATTTTAGAAACAGAGCGCAGCTCCTATGTACAAGCATTCAATTTCACTACTGAACCCTCACTATTTCACAAAACACAATTCCTCTATCTTGCAAATGTTGATACCAGGCATTATAAAAAAACATGACACAAACCAACAAGAAAGAAGCTCAATCTGCTTTCTAATCTGAGGTAACACAGGTGACACCATTGTGAAAGGTTCACATATATGTATTTAATCTTTTAGACACTATTTATTCCTTCTCAAAAATGTAAAAGCCATTACTTTACCCCAAAATCGTTTTTCACATCACATTTTAGAAACCGAGCGCAGCTCCTATGTACAAGCATTCCATGTCAGGACTGAAACTTCTCAATTTTACAAAATATAATTCCTCTATGCAGCCAAATCTTTTTACCAAGCATTATCAAAAAACATGACACAAAGCAACATTAAAAAAACACAATCTGCTTCCAAATCTTCTCCATAGAGCATACAAGTCTCTATCTATATTAAATGAATTATTACATACCTTTACAAATGCTTTGAGAGATTAAGAACAGTGTCAGACACACACACCAATATTTCTTTAGCAGAGCAAAAGGTATGCACTCCAGACACTGCAACCATGACTGGCACAGAAAACCTCTAATTCTACACACATATCTCTTTTGTTAACCAATTAAAACTCTTCCCTCACTATTTTCAAACCAACACCCTTCCTCCCTCAACCCTTTCTGCCTGTTACCATAGCAACTCCCTCCTCACTGAGCTCTCAGGTTCAAAAGTTTATTTTACAATGTTGCAAATGAACTCAGCAAGGATGTTTGACCTCTCAATACACCATCTGGTCCGGTGCAATGTTTCTTTAAATGACTTTTTCTTATCCATTCAAATTACTTCTTTCACAGAACAGAACCATGCACCCTAACGTACAGTTTTCAACTATCTAACCCAACCATTGCTTGTGATTCAAGAGCACTGAAACTCCACCATTTGTTTTTGCAAACTCTTACTGTTCCAACTGCCATTTCATTCCCACACTTCATCTGACTGCACCAGAACCTTCTCTCATCATGTATTCTGTGTGGATTATTGGGCATAGCTACATCCACTGGGCTCAAAGGTATGCAGCTAGCAGAAATTTTCACAACCTTGATTTACCAACTGTGGATATCAAGTGGATTGGCCAGAGAGGATTGAGATGTCACCAATTGATACCATTGGTGAAAACCTTTTTGCATCTGCCACACCCTGACTTGATAATTGTGCACTGTGGTGGAAATGACCTAGGCACTTTGACTGGGGTAGGTCTGGAAATGCTTTTAAAGGACACCGTTGGGCAATTAATGGCACTTTTTCCACAAACTGCCTTAGTATATTCCAATATATGCCAAAGACAGAAATGGAAGTGGTCCAACCAATTTTGTCCACAATTTGAGAAAGCACGGAAACATGACTAAATCTGTTTCTGCTTACATGAGAGACCATGGAATGGGTTCAATATACAACAATAACTTGCGTTACAACATGCAAGATATCTACAGAGGAGATGGTGTGCACTTCTCAGATGAGGGGAATAGAATATTCCTCCTGAAGTTAAAACTGTTCATTGGAACCTACTTGTAGGTACCTAAGTCAGACACAGAACCCAAAAGCTCTTTTCAGGGCTACCCTACCTCTGATCACTCAAAATGATTATTTTACTCTACCTTTTTTCACTATTTTTCACCAAAGTACGCTCCCCGGTACGCTCCCCGGTGCGTGTACCGAGCCCTCCCCCCGCGAAATAAAAAAAAATAATTATTATTGGGCCTATATGAGCCTCCTAAGCCCCCCTCAGAAAACCTAGGGGGTCAGAGGGTGTCTACTGTGCCCCCTTTTACCCATTCCCAACGTTGTTTGTCCTCCATATTGTGTCTCAATTCTACCGAAACACAAAATGGCGGACTCCCGTAACGCTACCGGTGCGCATACCGGGGCGCGCACCGGTAAGCGCTCCCATAAAATGTTAGAAGTTAATTTACATAAAAACCACTAGAGAGACTTTCACCAAATATAGAATAGGCCCTACTACATACCAATCCCTACCAGTTTCCCAAATTTGGTGGAATTCCACTGAGCCATTTGGGCTGTAGCCCTGTCTAAATATCCTGAGGTAAATTACATGACAAAAACACATATAAAGTGTTAGAATTTACATCCAATTAAAATGTTACTTTCATTTTGTACTTTTATGTGCTGACATTTGATTGGTTATGTACATGAATATATATGAAAAATGAGAGGGAAACACAGCCATTTTGACTAGTACTACCTGAGGTACATTTATAAACAATATTCTCTGAAAACTTCAACAGCTTCCTGTAAGGTAAGTTGTTAATTTGTAAGAGGAACTATGTTGTGCATTTTAAGTTAATTTGGAAAAACATTTTCTGATAGGTATTTACTGTCCCTCAGTTATAGATATAGATTGAAATAGGCTTCTCTGTTATAGTTATGGATTGAGTTAGGCTACTCTGGTATAAATATGAATTTACTTAGGCTTCATCACATGCACTTTTTTATATTTTTACTTCCTGCCTAATACCATACACTGCCCAAAGATAACTTGACTGTTAAAAACTCAGAAGTACCTGTCTGAACTTAAACTCAACTGTGCCCTAACTCTACTGATATAGTTATTATTTATGCAATTTACAGCAAGAAAATGGAAGGGAAAGAGGAAACCAATAACATACCTTTTGAAATTATCATTGAGAACAATCCTGAAGAAAATAATGATGACTTGGATTTCATGGATGAATCACTGGACCAAGAAATGATTGACTGTTTACAAAGCATAGAATATGAGGAGATTCCAGACAATCTGATGTTAGAAGTTCTTTTAAATTTTGAAAATTCAGAAGAATAAATGTATATTTAATAATTAAAAAATGTTTGAGACATTATTCATTTTTATATCTAATTCATGAAGTAGTACCAAAATGATTATATTATAAAGTGAGACTAATAGTATACTGTGCAACTTTTTTGTATAACATAGTAAGTTTGCTCATAGTTACTTCCTTTCACCCACTATATTATCTCCAATGTGTATTTGACATCTCTTTTTCATCTCCTGCCTCCTTTCTCTCACTGTCTGTCTCTAATACACCATATCACCGCCAATTTTGTGTAGATTCAGAAGAGAGTAAAATGTAATACTTGAAAACA
Organism: Lissotriton vulgaris; assembly: GCF_964263255.1. Taxonomy (NCBI): domain Eukaryota; kingdom Metazoa; phylum Chordata; class Amphibia; order Caudata; family Salamandridae; genus Lissotriton; species Lissotriton vulgaris. Next base: position 158,721 of record NW_028241256.1, read on the forward strand.
TCATAAGGGAGCAGGATAGACTACCCATGATCCCCTAGGCCTTCACAGGGAGTGCTTAAAGGATCTGTTTCTGCTTTCCTGACAGACTATGGTATGGATTCATATACCACAATAACTTCTGTAACAACATGCAAGATATCTACAGAGGAGTAAGCATGGGCGGAAAATCCGTTTCGCTCGTGGATTTTGCGGATTTTCGGTAAATTCGCAATCCGCGAGATTCGCGAATCTCCCGCAAAATCCGCAAATCCGCGAGCAGCGGATTTTATGGCTTGCTCGCACTGTTCGCGTGAGTTCGGGGCTTCCCAGTACAACTTCGCGCCCCGCGAATAAGGGCTAAATTGCAGAAATACGATCTTAGCAAAACTGAAACTACTTACCAGGTTCAAAAGTTCAGGCTCATCATTAGTAGCCATTTCCTGTAGTGCTTCCTGAGGGGCCCCTCCAGAGTTCAGTTGCCAGTTGCAACTATTATGTGACCCTGCTCTGAACCTCAGAATAGTTACACATATGCCACAAAGGTCCTGAATTACAGCTAAGGGAGACAAGCAGGAGCCAGGCTGGAAGTTCAAATCCATTAATCAGCCCCTAATTCATTATTGTCAGTTGGGGCAGGGCAGGTGTTGTAACTAATTTTGCAACAATGAAAGCACTTAGCAAGTGCAAAAGATCACTAATCAGGAAGCACTAAGGAAGCAGGTGCCAGCTAAAAAAATATTCTGTGACACAATAATCAGCCCCAAATTAATTCAGGTCACTTGAGGCAGGGAAGGTGTGCTTTGCTTTGCCACAATAATGTACACTGACTGGACAACCAGAGGGTGCTGTGATGAAACAGAGGGTGGCATGGGTGGGCCAGAGGGTTGCATGAGTAGTCAGAGAGTGGCAGTGGTGACAGAGAGTGGCAGTGATGAAGAAGAGTGTCCCAAACAGGCTGGACACGTAGAAACAACAAGTTCGCAAAACTTGCGACCCGACAGGTAAGTTCGCGTTTGCGAAATTGTACAAAACCCTCGCGAACTGGCAGAAACCCGTGCGAACACAAAAAAAAAATCCGCAAATTCGCGAGAATTCGCGGATTTTGCGGATTGCGAGTTCGCAAATCCGCAAAATTCGCGAACGCGAGATTCGCAAAATTCGCCCATGCTTACAGAGGAGACGGTGTACATTAAATTTAAGACTCTACATTGGTACCTACATGTTGGTACATAAATCACCCACACAACACAACAACTCTATTCAGAGCCACCCTACCTCTAAGCACTTTAAATTATTATTTTACTGTTTCATTGGGTTTTCCCCATGGTACGCTCCCCGGTGCGCGTACCGGGCGCTTGCCCCGTGGGTCCCTTTAATGGCCCCCACATCAAACCTAGGGGGTCAGGAGGGTCTACCCTGCCCCCTTTTGGTCATTTCCCCCTTTGTTTTTGCCACCTCTTGTGTCTCGATCCTACCGAAACACAAGATGGCGGCCGCTCCGGACTGTTTGGGATGTTTACAGACATCCGAGAGCCAATCAGATTTCTGCTCGCGAACTCGCGTAGCTCGCACCTAAATTACTCAAAATCCAATGGAGCACATATCTTGAGACATAGCAAAGGCACATCGGGCTACCAGTCCCTACAATTTTGCCAAGTGAGAAGTGCAAGGGGGTCAGGGGGTCTCAACCCTGCCCCCTTTTCAAGTTTTCCACTCTTGTTTTGTGCTCTCTTGTACCTCACTTCTCCTGAGAAACAAGATGGCAGCTCAGGTGGTCCCAGAATTAGCATTTACAAAACCTTTGAAATTTATTGAAAAAAAATATAGGTTTCATGCCTGATTTAGTTAGGAATTAGCGTTTAAAAAATCTTGCAAATTCACTGAAAAAACCATAGGTTTCAAGCCTTATTTAGTTAGGAATTAGCATTTAAAAAACCTTGCAAATTCAGATAAAAAACCATAGGTTTCAGGCCTTATATAGTTAGGAATTAGCATTTAAAAAACCATTGAAAGTGCTCCTATATAGTTAGTTGTACTAAATATATTTCGCGCACCCGCAATCCACTGCTGATGATGTCACATATTACATCATTCATGACATGGTCAGTGACATCACTGATGACATCACTGATGACATCTCAAATGACATCACTGATGACATCACTGATGACATCTCATTTGACACCACTGATCACATCACTGTGACGGTGGTCTAAAAAGACAAAAAGAAATACATTTAAATGACAAATTTGAGTGTTTAGATGTTGGTTAAGTGTAATATTGAGTGGTGACTTTTTCACCTTTGGGTTTAGGTAGGTGTTTTGTGGAGAGTTAGTATGGTAATAGATAGAGAGCAGTGGGGGGAGGTTGAAGATTATGTGAGTTTGAAAGTGTTGAAATGTTGAACCAATTAAAATCTTACTTTGGTTTTGATTTTGTGTGATGAAATTTGATTGGCTGGGTATCAGAATATGTATGAGAAATGAGAGGGAAACACAGCCATTTTGTAATTATAGTGTCTGAGGTACACTTCTGAGGGATTATTGTTGAGTTGAGTTTCTGGTGTGAGATTGACACAGTATTTACTGTTCAACAGTGTAGGAAGGTGGAAATCTGACTATGGTTGCCCCCAACTTTTTGCCTAGTCTTTTGCTTGTTTTCGACATAGTTGGCCTGGGATCCTGCTATCCAGGACCCCAGGCTTCCTGCTCTCTCTGTTAAAATGGACTCCAAGTACCTTAGGTACATATCTAATTGGTATTGGGTCACTCTTGTAAATCCTTGTACAGTGTACCATAGGTACCCAGGGCATAAGTGCACCCAAGGCCTACCAGGGGCTGCAGCATGTATTGTACCACGCCTGGCTGGCCATCCAAAACTGACACAACTGGCTGGTAACCCAGCTGGTGCAAGGTGGTGTAATCACCCTTTGCTTTAGATATAGTATACCTATATCTAACCCTAAAATGGACACATATACTCCTATAAGTCACTCCTATGGCAGGCCTTAACAATCCTGGAGGCAGAGTGCTTGGAATTATGTGAGATGGTGCTCTAGCATGAGCTGCGCCTGTCTGCAGCTTTCGGAACCAAGTCCTTTAGCTGTTTCCATGATAACGCTATACCATATACTCTTAAGTGCATTATAATCCTTGCGGTTATTGCTAACTTTGGCATAGCATTATCAAAACATGTCGAGTAAGGTGTCATACAAATTGGAATACTACCCCCTCACCAGTTCTGGTGACGGGGGTAGCACTCCACCCTTTTAGAGGGACACAACATGTATGTAACTGTGAACCCCGGTTAAAGTTAACTCGAGCCTCAGCATTCACAAAATGGATGCTGCCACCACAGACACAAGTCTGACCTGCTGCTGCTGGGAGTCCTTCCAGCGAGGGAGGCCTGGACAAAGGGTTTCCTGCCTTGGGAGGTGCTAGCACCACCCCAGACAGGATTTTGTGTATTAGTTAGGACAGGCTGAAAGGAATGAGACATGCCTGGGGCACACAAGGTGTCCCTGTGCATACACCTGTTCAAACTAGTTGCTGGGGCACTCCAGCCCCAGCTCTGGTGCGAAACCGGACAAAGGATAGGGGGTGTAACCATCCCCCTTCCTGGTGCCACCCATGGGAGGGACCTAGTCGCAGTACAGCCCCCTTTAGGAGAATAAAGGTAGGAGCTGGTCCCATTCCAAATTAGATTAATCCTGATTTGAAACTCTACAAGTAGAAACTCTGGACTTTGATGTTCTGCTCCACAGAAGACTGACAAAATCTGCCTTGTGGCCAAGGAGTGACCACCCTGCATGAGCAGGCACCATCAAGCGTCCCATCGGTTCACTTTGTCATCTTCCCTGGTGGATCCAGACCTCAGAGCCTGACAAGACCCGGACTTCCAGACCTCTCCAACCTCTACCTACATCTGCAGCACACCTGAGATCTGTGGGTGCGACGAGACTCGTGGGACCGGCCATCTTGAAGAAACTGCACTTCGCTTCCAGCATGACTTCAGAGGCATCCTCAAGAAAGTGCTTTTGGTATTGAGAAGCCCAAGCCCCAAACAGCTCCTGCACAGAAGATCAGCCCTCCAGCATCCACGAGGTCTGCCTGGGGCCCTTTTGCTTGATTGCTGCTTGATGCGTTGTCTGGTCACTTGCCTGCTGGCTAGTGGCCTCCTAGACGACGATCCACAACATCAACACTGCTGGTCTGGTTGCTCCAGACTGGCCCTTGCTTCCCTGTGAAGGAGAAGCACCCTGGACCCTCCTGGTCCGCACCAGACACCTTTTCCACTCACCAAGTGGGTTGCCTTTGCCAAGGCCTGTTGATGCCAAATCCGGAACCAACACCGCCGACAGCGAGAGCCTGCATGGGACAGCTCGTGCCTCCATCCTGGTCATCGAGGACACCCCCTGGTCCATGTGGCTGCAGAGTCAAGTGTCCACTCTTCACCTGATCTCGACGACAGCATCTGGTTCCTTCCTGGTTCCACTCCAGTCACTGGCTAGTGACTGTGAACATTGTCCCCTCTGCTTTCAGGTCTTCATCTTCCTTGAACCACCCTTGGATCACTCCGGACAGCTTCCTCCTGGTCGCCTGCAGCATATTTTCTTCAAGGCTCCATTTACTTCAACGCAGAAACGCGACGCACTTTCACACCTATGCACCCGCAGCCCATGGGTGAGGTAACAAGAGCATTTCGGTGCTCAAGGGTAGATTGACTAACCTAGTGTCCAGGTATCCAGTCATTTTAGTCCTAGCTAGTCGGAACTGTCTAATACTTACCTTTTCGTAAACTGTACTGTCCATTGACTTTGTTACGCATCTCGCGTGTGAGTTCACACTCTGCACATGCATCCCGTGGGCCTCCTATTACTTACCTAAGGTTAGGGTAGTGTAGTCCCAGCGAACCTACAGCCTCTGGACAGCTCCATTCCTTCTATCGATTTCCCTATACCACTTTTTTAATATATGGTTTGATGTGCCCCTAGGGCACCATTGTAATTCGTGCAACTTAAACATATTTTTCCTAAGAGTCTTGTCATTTGCTTAGCCCTCCGATCTCATAAAGAGCTCAGAGGTGTTTGTTATTAATAAATATCTGGTTTATTTTTATAACAACCTGTGCGGTGTTCTTTCACTTGGTATTCAAGGGGTTATATGTAAAACAGCTGGCTTCACATGCCAAAATAGTTTAGCCTAAGGCTGCTTTGTCCATGCTAACATTAGGATAGCTGGTCTATAAGGTTGACTTACAACCAATCACCATAAGGGTTGATTGGACTGATACAAGGTGATCACTAGAACTAGTGAGCATCATATATCCGGCCAACTTCTCACATTGGTGTGCAGCGGTTGGGATTTGAGCTTGCTGTTGTTTTTACCAAATATAATCTTGAGATATCATTTGAAAGATCACATAAGGTACCATAGGTACATATAACAAGCTTAGAAATACTCTGAGTTCTACTGAACCAGCTGTTGTAGTAGAAAGGGAGTAGCACACCCTGACTACAACTCTTAGGAAGGGATCAGTAGGAAAACCCATAGTGTAGGTAAGTGCACCACTTACACCTCACTAGAAAGCATGTCTATCACAGGAGAGAACGCAGTGGCTCCCCTTGTGGTTAGTGACCCTCCACAGGTCCTTTCTAGATATGCATCACTCAATTTCCAGGAGCTGAGACAATTGTGTACCTCCGGGAAACTGAAACAGGGTTCTAACCCTACCCTTCCTTTTCTGTTAGGTCTCTTAGAGACATATGATGCTAGAAGGGCTTCTAATCCAGGCCCCTGAGATGCAGCAGATGGAAGCATGCCCCCCTTAGAAGGTGACCCTGAGTCTAACCTCCCTGAAACAGAAATTGTAGATGGTAGGGAAGATGGGAACTCATCAGAGGAGGAGGTAGACAATGGCCAACCTTTAATCAGTAGACTTACCAGGCCCAACTTAGGCGTACATGGGGATGGAACTGGGGGAGCCCCAGTCCTGTCCACAAGCAGGCCTAACCTTGGGAATAGACGAGCTAGGTCTCGCTCCAGAGGCTCTAACAGATCTATTCACTCCCACGTCTCTCACGCATCTTCTCAGAGAGGGATGACTTCCCCTCAGAGAAGAGAACATGAAGCAAAGATGAAGGAAGTGAATCTGAGGATCCAAAGGGAAGAACTTGCCCTTGCCAAAGAGAAACTTGCCTCTGCCAGAGAGTAGAAATTGAGTGGGTTAGAACCCACTGGTGGCAGCATTATCCCTAGAGATAAAGACAGGAGTTTTGATATCAGACACCTGAGTAAAATAAAGCCCCCCTATAAGGTAGGAGATGACATCCACAAATGGATGACTGCTTTGGAGAGGGCATGCACAGTACAGCAGGTACCCCAGAGTCAGTGGGCAGCTATCTTGTGGCTCTCCGTTGAAGGTGAAGGTAGAGATAAGCTCCTCACTGTTAGACCTGAGGATGCTAATGATTACCAAGTCCTGAAAAATGCACTGATTGATGGGTTTGGCTTAACAACTGAACAGTACAGGTTGATGTTCAGAGATACCCAGAAAACTCAGTCTCAGGATTGGACTGACTTTGTTGATTATGCCACTAAGGCTTTGGAAGGCTGGCTACTGGGAAGTAAAGTTACTGATTACACAGGATTGTGTAATCTAATTATGAGAGAGCAAACCTTAAATAATTGTCAGAGCCAGTTATTACACCAGCACCTGGTAGACTCTGATCTGACCTCTCCACAAGAATTGGGTAAGAGGGCAGACAAATGGGTCAGAACCAAGATTAGGCCTAAGAACCAGGGTGGTGACCAAAAGAAAGAATCAACCAAGCCTCAAGAGAAGGGTGGGAATAAATCTTCAGATCAAACCACAAAAGGGCCCCAAAAATCCTCTGAAGGGGGTGGGTCCCAGAATCCTTCCAATACCCAAATGAAACCTTATTGCCACACCTGCAAACAGGTAGGCCATTGGAAAACTGACAGCAGTTGACCAAAGGCCAACAATAAGGAAAATATTCCTCCAGGTAATACTCCAACACCACCTGTTACTACTAGTAGTAATCCCCCAGATGGTGGGAGTGCCCCCAAGAATTTGGTTGGGTATACTTGGGGAACCCAGGTGGACTCTGGCCTAACCAGGTCCCCTACCACAGATACTCTTGTCTGTCAAACTGGCATGGGGTTTGCCAACTTCACTGCTTGTCCCAACACTTTGGACAAGTACAGACAGGAGCCCCTCATCAATGGTCTGAAAGTTGAGGCCTATAGAGACACAGGGGCTAGCATCACCATGGTGACTGAGAGCCTAGTCCCCTCAAGGCAACTTTTACCTAGAGCCACATATCAGGTGACCAACATTGTTGGAGTGCAGAGAGATCATCCCATGGCAGTGGTAAATCTCAGCTGGGGATGTGTCACTGGCCCAAGAGAGTGGCAGTGTCATCAAACGTGCCTGTAGATTGTCTACTGGGGAATGATTTAGAGATCTCAGCCTGGGCTGAGGTTGAGTAAGAAACCCATTTTAAAATGGTAAATCTCCATGAAAAGGGTAGTGGGGCTGTGATGGGCACAGCCCCAGTCCAAGATGTCCTCCCTGAACAGGTCAGGAGGGCTGTGCTAGTCACAGCCCAATCTCAGACAGATTCCTTCCCTTAACAGGTTGGCAGGGCTGTGATGGTAACAGCCCATACCCAAACTGAGTCCCTTCCTAAAAAGGTTGGTGGGGTTGTGATGGCCACAGCCCAAACTCAATCAGATAATAGTGTTGTGAAGCCTGAAACTATGGATCACTCCACTCAAACAGAGAGCAATGAGGAGAAAGAAAAATCTCCCTCCCACCAAACTTTAGGAAAGGATCAGCCTCCTCAGGGAACTGATCTTACCCCTTGTGAAAAAACTGCCCCAGAGGTAGTTAGGCCTAGCCTGGCAGAACGACTGATGTCAGTGGACCCTTCCAAGGTGGGACCAAGTCTGGAGCAGGTAACCTGCCCCTCTCTAACCTGCCTCAGTCAGCCCAGGGCTGTAGAGGTCAGGGAGGACAGTGGTGGACACCAAAGGCCCCCCTGTCCAAAGGAACCTCCAAATCAGCAGATTAAGGGCACCAAAGCTAGCAGTCCTAGCCAGGTGAAAATAAAACAAACTCCTGAGGGATCCCCCTTAAACTTAGTTAGGGACCTCCCGCAGATGGACACTGTTGGGCACAGCCAAACCTGGGACCTAAGGGCCGCAAACCTGACCTGTCCCTCCAGTAAGCCAAACAGAGGGACCCAGCCTCCAGCTTTAGGTAGCCAGAGGTTGAACCTGAGAGCATACTGCAACTCAGCCCTGGAAAGAAAGGCATAGATGGTGGATAGTGATTGGAGGAAGTTGAGCCCAACATTATTCGAGCCTCACTTCAGTACTCCATCCCAGCACAAGCCTTTTACTTTGCCAAAACACACCACAGGTAGAAATTCCCTATGGTGGAGACCCTCAGATACCCTTAATGTGAGGGTTTGCTTAGTGGACCATGAGATAGGGGGTAACCATGCCAGTGCTGTTACTTCCTTATATGGCCACTTAGGCAATAGAGGCTTACCTGGACAAGGATAGCCTTATCGACACGTGGGACCGGCCATCTTGAAGAAACTGCACTTCGCTTCCAGCACGACTTCAGAGGCATCCACGAGAAAGTGCTTTGGGGATTGAGAAGCTCCGAGAAGCTCCTGCACAGAAGATCAGCCCTCCAGCATCTACGAGATCTGCGTGGGGCCCTTTTGCTTGATTGCTGTTCGACGCGTTGTCTGGTCCCTTGACGGCTGGCTAGTGGCCTCCTAGACAATGATCCACGACATTAACACTGCTGGTCTGGTTGCTCCAGACTGGCCCTTGCTTCCCTGCAAAGGAGAAGCACCCCGGACCCTCCTGGTCTGTACCAGATGCCTTTTCCACTCACCGCGTGGGTTGCCTTTGCCAAGGCCTGTTGATGCCGAATCCAGAACCAACACCGCCGACAGCGAGAGCCTGCATGGGACAGCTCATGCCTCCATCCTGGTCATCGAGGACACCTCCTGGTCTATGTGGCTGCAGAGTCAAGCATCCACTCTTCACCTGATCACTACGACAGCATCTGGTTCCTTCCTGGTTCCACTCCAGTCACTGGCTAGTGACTGTGAACATTGTCCCCTCTGGTTTCAGATCTTCTTCTTCCTTGATCCACCCTTGGATCACTCCGGACGGCTTCCTCCTGGTCGCCTGCAGCATCTTTTCTTCAATGCTCCATTGACTTCAACGCAGAATCCTTGGATTCAGATTTAATGGAAGCTTTGGAGTTCATTAAGTTTGAGGATTCTTTTTGGGAGATTTTCAATGTTGATATTGCTGATGATGCAATGTTAGACGATGATTTAAATTTCTAAAAACCCCAACAATAAATTTATATTTAGTAAATAACATTTGTTTGAGAAATTAAACTTTTTAAAATGTAATTTATGAGGTAGCGGTCAAATAATTGTTGTATGAAGTGGGATTTGTAGTATAGAGTGCAACATTTTTGTGTTATATAGTAAGTTTACTCATATCCTTAAGCCTTATTGAAATGTAAAGACATGGAGATTGCATGATCGTATGGGAACCGTGTAAATGTAACTGCATTGCTGTAATTTTTGAAATACCAATGCTGCCTTGTCTTTTTATACTACCCTAACAGCAGTGCACTATCCTTATTACTAAAGACATTGCTCAAAGCTTATATCTTCCAATGGGGCAATTTTAAGTTTTGCGAATAGACTTAGCCGGTGGTGTCCTGAACAAATAATGACCCTCTATGGTTCGATCACCACGTCAAAAGCAGTATATGGAGCTGAGGTGTGGGGATTCAAGGACCCGACAAAACTACAAATTGAAGAAGACAAGTTCTTCCGTAGAATCCTCAAAATTCCACAATCTACCCCCTCAGTCATTGTACACCAAGAATTGGGGATGGGATACATCTCGGACGAGGTGAAGATTAGGCCTATCACTGCTTGGATTAGAATATGGACCAACCCAGAGGCTGAATTAACCAGGGAAATTGCAAAAGACTGTCTGCTAAGGGACAATGCACTCCAAATCCCCTGGTTGAAATATGTTAATGTTACTCTGACAACTATTCACCAGTCTCATTTGTTTCTTGATCACGCGCTGATTACAAACAATTGTAAAATGACAGTGAAGAAACTGTTATTAGAAAGCTTTGCAGCTGCCAGACTAAAAGCGGAGATACTTAAGAGATCAGTAACAGCGCATAGTCTAGTAGACAACGGGGTGGGCATGGAACCCTATCTGTTTTTAATGTATAATCAACAGGACAGATTTTTAATATGTCATTTTAGGCTCAATCTTTTACCTAATATTTTAGCCTATCCTTCGGGGTTTACTGTAACGATTGAGCAGAAGGGTGTCTGCGGCTGCGACAATAGGTCTCCGCAGGACACCCTTCATTTTGTACTTTTATGTTCATTTTATCAATTGCCTAGGCGTCGATTTCTGGTCCACATACTTAAAAGCCAGAAAATACGACATGCGAAAGCAGCCCTGTTGTTTCTACAAAAAGCAAATGATACGTATACCCTGTGTGCCATTTCAAGTTTTCTAAAAATAGCTGTTAGATCAAGAAACACAAGAAATTAACCTTAGCACAAACTCCATCGTTGAATCATGATCCATGTACAATGTGCCCAGTCAATGTTTTAATCTTTTTCAAATAGGCGTAATGTTCAGAAATGTAATTTAATTTAATAACATTTTATGCACTGTTTACCATGTATTTTTAAGATGATTTTTAATTATTGAAATAAAATACGAACTGAACTGAACTGAACTGAACTACTAAAGACTTGATAAAGCTAGTTTAATATTAAGTATTTCTAAAAACGATAAATTAAAGTGATTTATTTTTCTTTCCAAGTTACAGCAAGAAAATTTAAATATAAAATGGATCACAACGATGAGGAATTTTTTGCAACCTATATTCAAATTATCGATGAACCAGAAATTGACAGTATCAGTGATAATCAAGATGATGTTGGAGGCAAAGAACTGGTGGACTTTTTTGATCAGTCTGTGGATGATGAATTAGTAGAATGTTTGGACACCATAGAGTGCCAGGAAATTTCTTTGCAGACTTTTCATGAGGAGAATCCAGAAGATGTGAATGAAGAAGAAATACCAGATCAGTTAATGTTGGAAGTTCTTTTACATTTTGAAAATTCTGAAGATTAAATTTATATTTAGAAATTAAGAATTGTTTGTTTGTAATTTATGAGGTAGTTGCCAAGTGATTGTGGTATGATGTAAGACTTGTAGTATAGAGTGCAATATCGCTGCCATTTGTTTTTCAAAAGAAAGTGAACAATAAAAGATGAAAACGTGGAAAGGGAGCAGGGTTGAGTGCCCATGACCCCCAAGGCCTTCTCAAGGGGGCCTCTAAAGGACTCTAAAGGTCAAAAATAATGTTTATTTAAAAAAAAAAAGAATTTGTTAGGTCCGCGCACGGGAAGTGCTCGGAGAGTGCCCTGTGAGTGCTCGGAGAGCGAACCCTACTGCCGCCATTTGTGGTTTTAAAAGAAAGTTAACAATAAAAGATGAAAACGTGGAAAGGGAGCAGGGTTGAGTGCCCATGACCCCCTAGGCCTTCTTAGGGGGCCTCTAAAGGACTCCAAAGGTGAAAAGTAATGTTTATTTTTTTTTTAAATATGAAATATTTCGGTGGGTCCGCGTACGGGGAGTGCTCGGAAAGTGCTCCATGCGCGGAACTTTTTAAAAATTAATAAAAAAATAAAGGTAAAAAACATATTTGAGTGTTTAGATGTTATTTGGCTCTAAATAGAGTTGTGTTCATTGTGCTTTTTTTGTACCTACAAGTAAGTACCAATGCAGAGTCTGATGTTACAGAGAAAGACTCTGTTCCCATCATCACTGAAATGTCCACCATCTCTCCTATAGATGCCTTGCATGTTGTAAAGCAAGTTGTTGTGGTATATACTACCCATTCCATAGTCTCTCAAGTAAGCAGAAACAGATTTATTCACATGTTTCTGTGCTTTCTCAATCTGCGGACAAAATTCGTTGGACCAATTCCATTTTTGTCTTTGGCATATATTGGAATAGACAAAGGCAGTTTGAGGAAAAAGTGACATCAATTGTCCAAAGATGTCCTTTAAAAACATTTCCAGACCTACCCCAGTCAATGTGCCTAAATCATTTCCACCACAGTGCACAATTATGAGGTCAGGGTGTGGAAGATGCATAAAGGATTTCACCAATGGTATCAATTGGTGACATCTCAATCCTCTCTGGCTAATCCACAAAATATCCACATTTAGTAAATCAAGGTTGTGAATTCCTCTGTTTGCTGCGTACCTCTTAGACCAGAAAATAAAGCTGTGTCCAACAATCCATACTGAAGTCATCTTCAAGGCAGGTCTGGTTGTACTCAGATGAGGGCTGTAAATGAAATGGCAGTTGGAAAGCTTGCAGTTTAGAAAAAGGAAGATGACATTCAATGCACTTCAAGCTCAAGAAATGATTGGTGCTTTCTGAAAATGCAACACAGCATATTAGGGTGTATAGTTTTGATTTTTTAAAGAAGCCATTCAAATGGTTGAAAAAAAAGGTCTTTGAAAGGAACAATGCACATGATTAGCTGGTATATTGAGAGCTCAAACACCCTTGCTGGGTTCATTTGCAACATTGTATGATGAACTTTTTACCTGTGTCCTTAGTTAGGTGGGAGTTCCCATGGTAACAGGCTGAATGAGCAAAAGGGGAATGGGTGAATATTATGTGAGTTTGAAAGTGTTGAAATGTAGAACCAAATAAAATGTTAGTTAAGTTTTGAAATAGTGTGGGAAGATATTTGATTGGTTATGACCACAGATATGTGTGAAGAATTAATGGGAAACTTCTGCAATTTCTGGTTCCAGTGTCTGAGCTGCATTTCAGAGATTCTGTTTAAGTAAATCTGCTGTGTGTTTGACACTGTTCAAAATTTTCAAAAACGATTTCAAAGGTGAGTAATGGTTCATTTAATATAGAGAGAGTGCTGTTTGCAGTATTGGGAAGCACAACAAGCATATTGGGCTTCACTATTGTTTTATTTTGAAAATGAGTCAGGTTTCTGCATTGTAATGTAGTGCACATTTAAATGGGCTGTGCTCTGTGTCTAAAACAATTTAACATGCTAAATGTTTTTTTTGGGAAATATGTCTGGCTTAAAGATTTTTGACAGGGATCACACTGAGGGGCCCATTTCGATTCGGGAAAAAATGCTCTGAATAGACGTTCGGAGCATTTTTACCGTTTGAATCGTACCCTGCAACGTCCCCCATACGTACGACGAAGTACGATTCGTACCACGAGCCGTACTCCATACAAGTGGTACAGAGATTGTACGACTCTAATCTCTGTACGATTCTCCCTCGGAACCCGCTGTACGCGACATCTGTACGGTTTGCGGCTGGTTTTTACAACCCAGCAAGGACGATACTTGTCGGGTACGCACCGTACGACCCTATTTCTACGGGAGCTGAAAACAGCCGTAAAAGCAGAGTTCCCCCTGAAACAGGTACGGAATGGCCCCCCTGGGTACGCTGCGTACACCCCATGATCACAGGAGTACAGGTGTACGAGCCGTACCCGATGTATGATCGCAGGGGTATGCACTGTACCCCTGCGAGCATGGGGTGTACAGACTGTACGGTGTGTATGTGTTTGTGTGCATTTCCGTTCGACTCGTCCTTACCTGACGTGAACCATACAAATTGCATCATCATACCCTGGTCTGGATCGTACTCGTAGGGTCGTACGGCATGTGTACGAGTCGTACGGCACGTGTACGAGTCGTACGGTTCACGGTTTCAGCCTTGCAATACATACGGCTTGCGACGATTCAGACGGATTCACGGAATACGGATCGTACTACGCGACTCGGACGGACGGGTATGATTAGTATGGAGAGGGCTCTGCATACAAATCGTACGGACGATTTATTTCTCGAATCAGAATCGACCCCTGAGTGTTTGTGTGAATTAAGGAATTATACTTTCACCTTTTACCTGTGTTTTCTCACAGTTTGCATCTCTAAGCTAATAGGGTAGTCTTCTTTTTAAAGTTTTTCTCATGCTTGCATTGAATGCTGGTATCCTGATAGTGCTAATGGTTTCATTGGGCTAGTAAATATGTCTCTCTTTTTCTAGATTGTTTCTTATGCTTTGCTGAAATGCTGGTATATCGTCTTTTTGTTAAATGTGACACAAGGGGCTTGTAAATATGCCCCTCTTTTGTTAAAGGTGATGCAAGGGGCTTGCAAATATGCCCCTGTTTTTGTTAAAGGTGACGCAAGGGGCTAGTAAATATGCTCCTCTTTTTGTTAAAGGTGGCGCAAAGGATTTGTAGGTATGCTCCTCTTTTTGTTAAAGGTGATGCAAGGGGCTTGTAAATATGCTCCTCTTTTTGTTATTGGTGATGCAAGGGGCTTGTAAATATGCTCCTATTTTTGTTAAAGGTGGCGCATTGGTCTTGTAAATATGCTCCTCTTTTTGTTAAAGGTGACGCAAGGGGCTTGTAAATATGCTCCTGTTTTTGTTAAAGGTGATGCAAGGGGCTTGTAAGTATGCTCCTGTTTTTGTTAAAGGTGGTGCAAGGGGCTTGTAAATATGCTCCTCTTTTTGTTAAAGGTGACGCAAGGGGCTTGTAAATATGCTATGATTTTTGTTAAAGGTGATGCAAGGGGCTTGTAAATATGCTATGATTTTTGTTAAAGGTGATGCATTGGTCTTGTAAATATGCTCCTCTTTTTGTTAAAGGTGACGCAAGGCGCTTGTAAATATGCTCCTGTTTTTGTTAAAGGTGATGCAAGGGGCTTGTAAGTATGCTCCTGTTTTTGTTAAAGGTGGTGCAAGGGGATTGTAAATACGCTCCTCTTTTTGTTAAAGGTGACACAAGGGGCTTGTAAATATGCTCCTCTTTTTGTTAAAGGTGATGCAAGGGGCTTGTAAATATGCTCCTCTTTTTGTTAAAGGTGGCGCAAGGGTCTTGTAAATAGGCTCCTATTTTTGTTAAAAGTGACACAAGGGGCTTGTAAATATGCTCCTTTTTTTGTTAAAGGTGACGCAAGGGGCTTGAAAATAAGCTCTTTTTTTGTTAAATGTGACGCAAGGGGCTTGTAAATATGCTCCTGTTTTTGTTAAAGGTGACGCATGGGGCTTGTAAATATGCTCCTATTTTTGTTAAAGGTGGCGCAAGGGTCTTGTAAATAAGCTCCTATTTTTGTTAAAAGTGACACAAGGGGCTTGTAAATGTGCTCCTTTTTTGTTAAAGGTGACGCAAGGGGCTTGAAAATAAGCTCTTTTTTTGTTAAATGTGACACAAGGGGCTTGTAAATATGCTCCTTTTTTTGTTAAAGGTGACGCAAGGGGCTTGAAAATAAGCTCTTTTTTTGTTAAATGTGACGCAAGGGGCTTGTAAATATGCTCCTGTTTTTGTTAAAGGTGACGCATGGGGCTTGTAAATATGCTCCTGTTTTTGTTAAAGGTGACGCATGGGGCTTGTAAATATGCTCCTTTTTTTGTTAAAGTTGACGCAAGGGGCTTGAAAATAAGCTCTTTTTTTGTTAAATGTGACGCAAGGGGCTTGTAAATATGCTCCTGTTTTTGTTAAAGGTGACGCATTGGGCTTGTAAATATGCTCCTATTTTTGTTAAAGGTGACGCATGGGGCTTGTAAATACGCTCCTATTTTTGTTAAAAGTGACACAAGGGGCTTGTAAATATGCTCCTTTTTTTGTTAAAGGTGACGCAAGGGGCTTGAAAATAAGCTCTTTTTTTGTTAAATGTGACGCAAGGGGCTTGTAAATATGCTCCTGTTTTTGTTAAAGGTGACGCATGGGGCTTGTAAATATGCTCCTATTTTTGTTAAAGGTAATGCAAGGGGCTTGTAAATATGCTTCTCTTTTTGTTAAAGGTGACGCAAGAGGTTTGTAAATATGCTTCTTTTTTTGTTAAAGGTGACGCAAGGGGCTTGTAAATATGCTCCTCTTCTTGTTAAAGGTGATGTAAGGGACTTGTAAATATGCTCCTGTTTTTGTTAAAGGTGATGCAAGGGGTTTGTAAATATGTTCCTATTTTTGTTAAAGGTGACACAAGGGGCTTGTAAATATGTTCCTATTTTTGTTAAAGGTGACGCAAGGGGCTTGTAAATATGTTCCTATTTTTGTTAAAGGTGACGCAAGGGGCTTGTAAATAAGAAGAGGATTTAACTAATGACATCAACTGAGAAACAATATAAAAAAGAGGGACATATTTACAAGCCCTTTGTGCAACCTTTAACATGGGTAGAGCCAGTGAATGCAGGCACAGAGACACAAATGGGACACAGAAAACAATAAGAAATGGTGTGGGAGATACATAAATGATTTCACTAGTGGCATCAATTGAGAAACAATATAAAAAAAGACGGACATATTTACAAGCCCTTTGCACAACCTTTAACATGGGTGCAGGCAGTGAATGCATGCAGAAGGATAGGAAAAGCAGATAGAAAACAATATGAAATGGTGTGGGAGATGCATAAAGGATTTCACTAATGGCATAAATTGAGAAACAATATAAAAAAAGAGAGGCTTATTTACAAGCCCCTTACGCAATCTTTAAAACGGGTGCAAGCAGTAAATGCATACAGAGGGATAGGAATGGCACATAGACAAGAATATGAAATGGTGTGAGAGATGCGTAAAGGATTTCACTAATGGCATAAATTGAGATAGAATATAAGAAAAAGAGGGGCATATTTACAAGCCCCTTGCGCAACCATTAACATGGGTACAGGCAGTCAATGCATGGAGAGTGATAGGAATAGCACACAGAAAAGAATATGAAATGGATTTCAGTAATGGCATCAATTGAGATACAATATTAAAAAAGGGGCATATTTACAAGCCCCTTGTGCAACCTTTAACATGGGTACAAGCAATCAATGCCCATGTTAAAAGTGGCGCAAAGGGCTTGTAAATATGTGTCTCTTTTTTTATATTGTTGCTCAATTGATGCCATTAGTGAAATCCATTTTATATTCTTTTCTGGGTTCAATTCCTAATTCCTCTACATGCAATCACTGCCTGCATCTATGTTAAAGTTTTCTCTTCCTGTAAATAACTCAGCAAGAGGGTTTGACTTCTCTGTATACCAGCTTTTCCTGTGAATGTTCCTTTTAATTAACTTTTCTCAACCATTAGAATTACTTCTTTGAAAAATGAAAAGCATGTATTCTAACATGCTGTGTTGCATTTCAGAGATTCTGCTGAAGAAAATCTGGTGTGTGTCACTGACTCTGTTCTAACTCTTTTAAAGTTTTTTTTCAGGTGAGTAATGATTTATTTAATATAAATAGAGTGTAGTATACACTCTTGGGACCATTAAGAAGTACATAGGGCTTCATTATTGTTTCATTGTAAATCATGTTTTTTTGTAATGCTGGTAAAATAAATTATGCATTAAAGAAATCGATTAATATATGACACACAAACACACACAAACAGGGAGATGGTGCAGGCATAGAGTGAGATGACACACACACACACACAAACAGAAAGATGGTGCAGGCAGAGAGTGAGATGACACACGTATACAAATAGAGAGATGGTGCAGGCAGAGAGTGACATGACACACACACACACAAACAGAGATATGGTGTGGGTGGAGAGTGAGATGACACACACAAGGGAAGAGAAAGATGGTTGAAGGAGAGAGTTAGATGAGGCATGCAAAAAGGAAGATGGTGTAGGCAGAGAGTGATATGAGACACACAAAGAGAAAGAGATGGCGTAGGTAGAAAGTGAGAATAATGTTGAAACTGTACTGCACTGACATAAACTGAGAAACAGCAGTCAGAGCATGATTTCCTACTCTGGTGAGAGACACTTGCTGCGCTATATACTTACTTAAGTAGTGAACTAGTGTTTACATCGTTTAGTTAATGTAATTGCTTTTTTTCTTTTCAACCGATTGTAAATATCTACAGAGCCATATTAGAATATGCCTTCCAAGGACCGGAAAAGAAAACTTTATAAGCAAGCTTTATTGACCAAGAGGACTGAATTAGAAGATTCATCCAAAAGACAATTTTCAGAGAAAAAAAATGCTCCTGGTAAGCAAAGAAAAGATTTCTTAAAGAAATTGATAAAATGCAAACAATGACAAGAAAGTTTTCCTATGAAAAAAAAAACAAATGCAAAAAAAAGAAAAAGCAGAGCTCCCCAAAAACTGGTATAACGGTACGAGGAGATGATAGTGTGTATGGTAATCGTAGGAGAAATCAGTTTATTGACATTCGTAGATGAATGTTTTCTAACAGAGTATCTTAAGCACGATAAAAGGAAAACAGTGTTTTACAAGAAAAATAGAAGAATAGAAAAGTTTGTTGATCAGGCTTTTGAAGTGCAGAGAAAGCTGTATATTTTAGTAATCAATAGAATTCGTACACTAGACAAGGCAATCAATGATTTGAAATCGAAATGTAAGTGGAAAAGAGTCATTAATCGGACACATTTTTGTGATGTTTTTTGGGAGAATGGAAGCATAGTTCAAGTTGTGAGCCATTTATTAATGAAGAGAGTTACTTACTGTTTTGGTGCATGCAGTTGACACCAGTGGTTGAGCATATGAGGTGAAGGACGGTTGAAAAAGAAAAAATTGTGCCTAGAAATGCACATGAGGTGTTAGCTGATGAAGTTTTAGGGAGACGTCCTAAGGCTCCGGTGTATACTTGGAATTGTAGTAGTATTTGTAGTGTGCGACAGGATTCTATTAATTTGTTTTGCAATTTCTTACATACATATATTAGGAAAACTCTAAAACAAAAGATGAAGAAGTTGCAAGACTTAGATCCTTGCAGAGTGAGGGAAAAAAACAGGTTTGCATGGTCATTCACTGGCTTGTCTTTCTAGAAAAGTATAAACAGCAGAAGGTACAATGTTCCCCGGAGAATAGACAAGAAAGCGTGTATGTTGTACAGAGGGAGAGAAAAGGCAGGGAACAAGAAGTTCCCTTGTTGCAACTAAAAGGCCTCACACACCCAGTGAGCTAGATGTCATGCTTCATCATTGGCCTCCAGCTCCTCGTCAGACTGGTACTGCAATGTCTGACCGGCGCCTAACAGGCGCTCTTTATTGGAGTTCTGTTGTTCCAGCCAATGGTTGAATGCGTGTGAGGGGTCAAGTGAAGGTGTAGTCGTGAGGGGATTGTGATTAAAAAAGGTAAGTCAGTTCACAAGGACATTTATTCGCGTAGCTAATTCCCTTGTTTAAAAAGGTGGGAGGGGAGATAGAGACTGTAAGGTGCACAGCGGACTACCTCAAACCCTCTGGTCAGGTCGACATGTTTCTTGCCCAAATGGCAATTCCTCAGGACCTCAAGTGCTCAGTACTACACAGTGATAAAATAACAATAAAGAAAAAAAGGAAGATACAACCTCTCTGGGTCTGTAAGGGGGCAGGCCAAGAGGTCCTGCAGTAGTGTGGTGACCCTAAGGGTTTTCCTAATGGGCCCTGCAGTCTATTCCCGTGGGGCAGCACGGTAAGGTACGGTAACTCTAGTACGTGCAGCCAGGGCTTGTAAACCTACCCACATGCATGGCGCTCCTACGGTAGCGCGGAAAAGCTGGTGAAAAGTATTTCAGAATACTTTTCACCATTTTAGGATGTTAGCAGTGCATCAAACTAAAGTGAGGAAAATAGTGAGAAGGTTGTATTATGCAAAAAGTCCAGCTCTTAAGCTAAAACAGTTAAACAGTGCTCTTTTGCATGGATCTGAATTACATGTGAAGAACATTTGTGAAGAAATTGAGTTTTGTTACTTTGGTGAAAAATAGGACACTGCAGAATCTGATACAGTAATTGAAAGTAATGTGGAAGAGAATGTACAGATTGTAAGTACTGAAAATTTTAATCATGAAATTACAAAGTTTAAGATCATTTCAAGTGAAAGGCCACATATTTCTTGTGTGTGTTGTCGACGAACTCATTACAAGAATCAGACTCGGTTAGTTGATTTTTATGTAAAAAGTGAAAAGGAAAATAATAATGAGTGGAAGGATTTTGCAACTTATTTGTTGGTTGAGAATTGTTTCGATTTGGGTTCTGATTTACGGATTTGTAAATATTGTTATAATAAATTAAATGAAAACAGAATACCTGCTAGAGCTGTACATAATAATCTTGAGTTAGTAAGTATTCCGTCTGAATTGATGGGTTTAAATACCTATGAGTCTATTCTGATTCAATGTGTGCATCCATTTCAGGCTATTGTTCGCATGGAGCCTAAGACAGGGAAATTG
Source organism: Lissotriton vulgaris (assembly GCF_964263255.1). Lineage (NCBI taxonomy): Eukaryota > Metazoa > Chordata > Amphibia > Caudata > Salamandridae > Lissotriton > Lissotriton vulgaris. Next base: position 179,047 of record NW_028241256.1, read on the forward strand.
CCTCCTTCTGATTTACAGAGAGGATTAAAGGGAAGAGTTGTTTATTTGCCTTTAGATTTAAAGAAAAATATTGACACCATTGGTGTAGAAAAAGTGGAAGAGGAACCTCTGGTTATTCTAGTTAATGGCGTTCCGACAAAGAGTAAAAAAATCTGGCAAGATTTAGTGGATGTTAGGAAAGTCAAAAAGGCAACGTTGTATTTAGTAAAAAACAATCAGTACTACACAAATGTATATGTAGGAGAAGAGGAAACAACTGTAGAAGAGGACAGTCATTCCTCAGCTGGACAGATTGAAAAAGTGGATGTGTCCAGAAGTGAACAAATTAATGAGCATTATAGTGTTCATCGTCTGCATTCCAAAGAAGTAATGGGGAATGCTATTGAGTTGTTCCAAATGAAAGAAGCCAAAAGAAGTCACATAAGTATGTGGGAAGAAAGCTTGGAAGCTTGTTGTTTTCCTCAATTGTTTCCAACAGGTCAAGGTGGAAGATATGATGAGCGACCTGTTCAAATTCCTGCATCGGAATACCGGACTTTAAGACTATATGCAGAAGATCCAAGATTTCGCCAATGCATTCCATATTTGTTTCATCTTCTGTTTGAGAGTGACTTGTCTGGGATATCTTATGCTGTGAACCATATACTGAAATCTGGAGTAAATCTTCAAAATGTTTCAGCAAGGGACTTTATGGATAAAGTCCAAGAGCAAGACAATATGTTGGAATCTCATCTAATCAATCTCATGGCATGTCAGCGTGGTACTAATGAGTATTGGTACCACCGTCATGGGGAATTGAAATGTATGCTAAGAAACTTAGGAACTCCTACATGGTTCCTCACTCTTAGCTGCACTGAGTATGCCTGGGAAGACTAACTTGAATTTCTTCAAGAGGCAAATGCAAACATAGAGAATATACAATTCAAGACACAAGGAGAACTGTCCTCTTTGGATCCAATTAATGTGTGCAGGTATTTTAATCATAGATTTGAAGCTATGATGTCTTTCATCACAAACACAAAAAATCCTCCACTTGGAGAGGTTTTGGATTTCTTTTGGAGAAAGGAGTATCAAGCAAGAGGTGCTCCTCACCTACGTATGCTGCTACGGATCAAAGATGCTCCTAAATTTGGAACAGATTCGGATGACACAGTGATGAGTTTCATTGAACAGTATTCCACATGTGTTGTTCCGAAAAGTACAGAAGAAGACAATTTACGACATCAAGTCTTACGCTTTCAAACCCATCGCTGTGGAAAATACTGTTGTCAAAAGTTCAAATCCAAGGAGAAGTTCTATACAAAATGTCGTTTTGGATTTCCACGACCAGTAATATCAAAAGGAAGAGTGAACAATTTTATGTCTTCACTGCGACATACTGTGACAAGAAAATCACCCAAAAATACGTACACCTTGAAAAGAAATGAAGATTCCAAATACATAAATGACTACAATCCAGTCATTTTGACCATGTGGAATGCTAACATGGATATTCAATATGTTACTGACAACTCTATTGCTGTGGCTCGATATGTAACATCTTACATAACAAAATCAGAGAAGATAGAACTAAAGGAAATGTGGGAGGAAATTTCTCACGAAAAGAGCCTAAGTAAAAAATTATACAGTTACAGTCTGAAGATGTTGTCGCATCGAGAAATTGTAGCATATGAATGTTCAGATCGATTATCATCAGCAAGTCTGTATGCCAAATCTAGATCTATCATTTAGGTGAGTCTAGGTCTTGCTTCAACACGAAACCGAGTTTTGAAGTCTGTACAAGAAATTGAGTATTTGGCGGAGTGTGAACCAAACAGTACATATATTTTGAAAACAAACATGTTGAATACATATTATCCAAATAGAAGTAGTCATCTTGAGAACGTTTGTCTCTATGAAGTACTGCAAAGCTATACTTTTAAGAGGAATATGATTGAAGATATCAATAAAGTAGTATATGCTGGAATTGGATGCGAAGGATGTCTGGTGAAACAAAGGAAAGGACATTTGATTAATCATCGAAAATTGAGTTGTGAATCTCCTGACAAAAGGGAATTTTACTATTTAGCTCTTTTGCAACTCTTTAAGCCATGGCGTTCAGAAAAGGAACTACTTGGACATTTTCTCAGTTATGAAGATTCTTTCAATGCAACCAAGGATACCATAGAATGTCCTGTTTTTTCAAATTATCTGCAAATGTTGAACGATGAAATACAGCAAGAAGCTACCATTGCAGCAGAGATTGCTAGAGACAGTTCTCAAGACAGTCAGAGTTCTGCTTCGTTGAGTCAGGATCCACTAGGAGGACCAATTATCCAAAATGAAGCTGCCACTGCCATGGAAGAGGTGGAAAGAGCAATGGAACAAGCTCAATAGGAAGTAGTTAACTTAGAAGATTTGTAAAAACAACTAAATGTGGAGCAGAAAGAAATGTATGATGAAGTTACAGAACAGATTGAGCATTGTTTACGTCATGATAAAAAAGAGTGCTCATATACTTCATTTGAACCTGTCTGACTGTACGTGAGTGAAGAAGCAGGAACTGGGAAAAGTTTTCTGATTAAAGCTATTGCAACTTATCTGCAGAAAAGAACAGACTCATCACTGTCTTGTGTTGTTACTGCTCCAACTGGGTTGGCAGCACATAACATTAAAGGAATTACTTACATTGTTTATTGATGCTGCCAGTAGAGCATGATAATAAATTACATTACCACAAGCTATCTGGTGTAGCTTGTTTTGAAGTTTCCAGAGTCCTGAAGAAAATGAAACTTCTTATAATTGATGAGGTAAGCATGGTATCAAATGTCATGCTTGCTTTGGTGCATTTAAGAATGCAACAAATTCTTAAAACAGAGTATGTTGTGTTATTTGGAGGCAAACACATCAATGTTTTTGGAGATCTACTGCAGCTAACTGCAGTGAAAGTCTTTCAAAATGCTTACGCATGAAGATACCAGGAAGTGTCTAGGAAGCATTGGAAATGTCAATATCTGGTTATATTTCAAATATGCAGAACTGCGTCAAAATATGCGACAGGCAAAGGATGAAGATTACAAACATTTTTTACAAGATGTAAGAATTGGAAAAGTAACTGAACATGGCAAAGAAGCTTTACAGGCACGATTAATTTCAAATTTGTTTCCAAATGAAAATATTCTCCCAGAGAATATCTATAAGAATATTGCTGAAAACAAAACAATAATATGCTTGATGCCAACTCTACGGGAATGTTCAGTCTTCAACAACAAAATGTTAGAGTTAGAAAATCAAGAGATTTTGAAAACTGGAAGCTATTGATAAAATAGAGCACGAAGGAGTTACTATTGTTTTGTCAGAGAAGTTGAAATCAAAGTTGGATTCTTTAGAGAAGACAATATCTAAAACTGCTGATTTTGAAAAAACTCTATATGCATGTTTAAATTGTCGTATAATTTTACGACGGAATTTACATGTGGAAAGAGGTTTAATAAATGGAGCAATGGGTCATGTTGTTGATTTTGTGAATTACCAAAATAGAGATGGAATTGAATTTTTGAAAATTACATTTGATGGAATTGAAGAAGTACAACAGTTTAGTGGTTGTTCTTATCGATTTCTGCTTGTGAAAGATTTATATGTGCGCCGAAAACAGTTTCCTGTTTCTTTGGCATATGCAGTAACTATTCATAAATCTCAAGGTTTAAGTGTAGATAGTGCTTTGGTGAATATTGGAAGTTCTGTCTTCAAGGAGGGTATGGCATATGTTGCTTTATCTCGAGTCAGAACTTTATCTGGATTGCACTTGATTGATTTTGATGAGACAAAGATTAGTGCAGATCTAAATTGTGTAAAGGAATACAATAGGTTAAGAAGAGAGTATGCTCCAAATTTACCTCAATATCCTCTATTTGAAAAGCGTGTGGTAGGCCGAAAAAGAAAAAATGAGAAAAATTGTAGCTAGTCTGTTGCAAAAAGAAGAAAAGTAGATGAACCAGTAATTGTAAGCGGAAACAAAGAGGATTCTGTTGAAGATATTGTTGGATTTCAATTTGAGAACAGTTCTGGTGTCAACTGCTATGCAAATGTAGTGGTTAATGTTGTTTTATTTCTCCAAAATTTGCAAGAAGAGATTGTTGAAAATCAGGATCAAAGATTTTGTTGTTTATTGAATACTGTGTTTTAGAAATGTAGCAGTGATAGAACAAAAATAGAAAGTGTTTCTGTTATTCGAAATGATTTAGATATATGTTCTGGTATAAATCAATTTTCTCAGGATATTCAGCAAGATTGTCAGGAATTTCTAATGTACATGCTTGTTGTATTGCCAGAGGAAGGTATAGATGTTGAAAATCTTTTGGCCTTTCTTATAAATGGCAACATGACTGCAATAATTGTTCCTTCTCAAGTAGTACTACAGAAGACACTGAAAGATTTATATATTTGACTTTACCAGACTGCAAATCAGTGTCTTTTAATAATCTAGTTACAGCAGCAGATCAAAACATGGTTTGTACCCAATGTAACTCTGCAATGCTATCAACATTATTTATACAAAGTTATGGACAGTATGTAATTTTAATGTTCCAATGATGTAGATCTGATGGAACTAAATTGACAACTTTAATTAAAAATGTTGTGGCTTCTCAATTATCACTTTCAGGAAGAACCTTTGTAACTGTAGCAATTATTTTCCTTGATGGTTCTTCAACAACTTCTGGACATTATACATCTTATTTAAAATGTCAAAAAGGCTGGAATTATTGTAATGATACTCTTTTGACTTTCAAAAAACGTTTGCCTTTTGACTTAAAAAATTCTTACCTAGTGTTTTTACAACCTAAATTTTAGGAAAAGTAATTGGCCTAGAAAGATTGGAACAATTAATAAAAGTTAGTCATCAGGATAGTATATAATGTAGAGATTGTGATATTTTTCTTGTTGTTTAATGTTTTATGGACATGATACACATCATCGGGTGGAGATGTAAATATTGTTAGGTGTTACATAAGACAGTGGAGCTTTTCATGCAGAAGGTCGGGAAATGGAAGTTCAAGAGTAGTATTAAGTATTTTCAAAACCAAGGAATTTTTACGAACTATTTGGCCATGTGGGAAAGTACGTCAATGAATAATGAGTTTCTCGGGTAAATGTTGATAATATATGTTTTTACATACGTTTGTAATGATAGTGAATTCATTTCAAAACAACGTTTGCCTTTTGACTTAAGAAATTCTTACCTAGTGTTTTTAGAACCAAAATTTTAGAGAAAGTAATTGGAAAATGAAGATTGGAGCAGTTAATAAAAGTAAGTGTGTTGTTCAAAATTAGTTTGTGAGTGAAAGTGATCAAGATAATTAGTAAACTTGGAGTTGTCATAGAGGTAGAGTAAGTGTATCACATAGTGAGTCATATCAGTATTATAGGAAATGTTAATCAAGAGTAAGTCAGAGGTGCAAATATAACTAGTGTTAGATGATGAAATAGATGTTAGAGCTTTTCATTCAGAAAGTCCAGTAAATGGAAGTTTAAAACTACTATTAAGTAATTTCCAAAACCAGGACTTCCTGTATACCATTTGGCCATGTGGAAAGGTATGTAAATGAAGAATACGTATTTTGGGGAAATGTGGTTAATATATGTTTCTATATCACTTTAGTTTGAGAGTATAAAAATGAGATACTGTATGTTAGAAATTGCTGTTTGGAAGAAAACATTTAAAATATGTTTTTTCAAAGTTTTATGGGTTTTTTAAACACAATAATTTTGATTGTGTTCTTTTTTGCCTGCTGTGATATGATGATTAGTATTGAACTCACTGTTTTTAGTGAAAATCAATATATTCTGAGAACAGCAAAAATAAATGATATAACATGTTGTAGAAGTTAATTTGTTTTTTTGTATTGTGAAATATATATTATAACTGATTTGTTTATTCTCTTCCACAGATATTACATGTATAAGGTAAGTACGACTAATAAAAAATAAATTTTTATTACTTTTTAATTTCTGTTTCTCTCTATCCTTCCCTCACTCTCTGTCTCTAACCCTCACTGCCTTCATCCCTTCACTTTCTGACTCCCTTTCTCAAATGCTCACTCCCTTTAACTCATCCACATTTCGTCACTGACCTTTCTTTGCTCCTTCACTTGGTCCCCTTCTCTCACTCTTTCCTTCACTCCCTCTATCTCCTCACTCTTTTACTCCCCTTGTCTCATGCTCACTCACCTTATTCATCCTGTATCACCTCTGTTTCCTCCAACTTACTGTCATTCTCCTACCCTACCTCACCCCTGTCCCCTTACTGTGCTTCCCTCACTTATCCTCATTCTCCATACTTCACTCCCCTTCTTCTTAGTCTTCTCACCCTTTAATCTTATGTCAGTCCCTCTGCTTCACTCCCCTACACCTCTGTTTCCTTCCTTTGCTCCCTTACTAATTCCCTTCTGTCACTCACCTTACTCCAATTCAAACACACCTTCTCAAAACTCCCTCTGTCCTCTTACTTTCTCTGTCCTTTTCCATCACTCCCTCTCTCTTAGCCTCACTCCTTTCATCACCTCACTCTGTTACTCCTCTTCCCTCACACTTACTCTCTTTAACTCATCCACACTGCCTCATTTACCTTTCTTTGATCCCTTACTCAGTCCCCTTCTTTCACTCCTTCCTTCACTCCCTGTGTCTTCTCAATCACTTACTCCTATTGTGTCAGGCTCCCTCGACTTTATCCACCCTCTACCACTTTTATTTCTTCAACCTCACTGTCCTTCTCTCATGCACCTCAACCCCGTTTCCTTAATACACTTCTCTCAGTACCCCTTATTCCCCATCCTTCACTCCCTTTTCCCTTTCTTCTCTCCCCCACTTACCTTCTCTCAGTCCATCTGCTTCACTCCCCTTTCACCTCTCTTTCCTTCCTTCACTCCCTCACTAATTTCCCTTTTGTCACTCACTTTACTCGACTTTAAACACATGTTCTCAAAAATCCCTCTGTCGTCTTCCCTCACTTCCTCTCTCTTACCCTGACTTTCACTGTCCCCTTACTCTGTCAGTTCCGTTCAGTCACCCTCAGTCATCTTCTATCCCTCACTGTCATTAATGCACACCACTCACTCCCCATTGCTTCTCCTTCATGTCCCTTCTCTTACTCCTCTTTCCTCATTTAGTTTTGCTAACTCCCATTCCTTTAGTCCCTTACTTATTTTCAGTTCATTTGTCTTTCCTTCTGTGTCTCTGACTCTATCTGCCTCATTATCCTGTTAGTTATTTGCTCTCTCTTTATTTCTTTTTCCCTCTTTTTCTCCTTCACTGTTCCTTTGTTTCCCTTTTTGTTTTTTTTATCTTTCACTTTATTTGTAAGTACCCTTTTGTGACTTTTAATCTCCTGCCTTGTCTCTTGTATTGTCTTGTATTGTGAATAATATATTATAACTGATTTGTTTTTTCGTTTCCACAGATATTCCATTTATAAGGTAAGTACATCTGACAAAAACACTTTTTTATTTCTCTTTCGGTCTATCCTTCCATCACTCCCTCTCTCTTGGCCTTACTCCCTCCATCACCTCACTCTGTCAATCCTCTTCCCTCACCCACACTGCCTCATTTACCTTTCTTTGATCCCTCACTGAGTCCCCTTCTCTCACTCCTTCTGACGTAAATAATTAATTTACTCTCTTAATTTCTATGCAGGTAAGTACTTAATCAATAATAACTCAGATCTGATGAAAGAAGACAGAGTCCGTGGTGTTAGAGTTCTAAGGGGTTTTATTCCTTAAAAAGGAATGGTCATGACCAAGATATCATGTTCTGACCACCACACAGGGTGTCAGAAGGGATAGATGAGCGCGCCACATTTTATTAACAGTACATAGCTTATATACTTATTTCATACCATAGGTTACAGTGCAAGAGGCGTAACAGCTGAGAGAAGACAAGATAACAATATACACGTGGTGCATGTGCGTAATCAAGAGGCGTGAACTAGAGGTGTGGTCTGGAAACGTCACTGATAGGTGTCACAAAGGGGTGGTACTAACGGAAAATGTGGCAATGTCAGCAGAAATCGGAAACTTGGATGCGCGCGCAGCTGCATGACGTGTGATTGGAGGGGTGCAGGGGACTTGACATTTACACTGACGGAAAGAGACAGAAGTCTGGCATGTCAGATCAACTTGTGCTTCTATCATATCTGATATCTGATGTTTAGGAACTAAGCTATCTGGGCAGAAAGGTTTCTAGAGCAGAAGCTATTCTATACTTGCTGTGAGTGCGTGTATAAGCGCCTGAGTGTCTGTATGAGAAGCGTGGGGCATGGGGCCTTCCATGGAAGCATGGCAACGGAGCTATGAATTACTTGCATAGAGACAGGTCGGCCCTTTAGCCCTGTAGCTGAGGAAGGATGTTTACTGAAGCTAGCAGGAAGGAATGTATTTTCGGGGAGGGAAACAGATAACTCGAAGGTTATAGTCAATCTTGGCAGGCAGCGGCTGAGCTGAGCACGGAGGGCCGCGCTAGAAGTAAGTCAGAGTTCACGGGTACGGGGGCTGCCTGGGCAGAGATTTCTCGGAGTCAGAAGCCAGAAAAGAGGCTCGGTGGCAGAGATTCAGGGCCTACTTCAGCCAGGGCTGAAAAACGTAGGAGTACATTACAAAAAGACGTTGGCATAGCATACTTAGGAACGGACCATTCAACCCATTCATGGTGGGTCTGAAAGAGGACATATTAACGTTGGACGCAAATGTATTTGCGTCTTCATAGCTGGTACAGGAGGGAAGTTACATGCACTTTAACTCGTACATGGAGTCGGTGGGGTACGCGCTAGGGAACATAACTTGACCATAAAATTTATATTACCTCATTCCCTCCTTGTTCCCTACGGACCCTTCATGATATATCGATCCTCATGAATCGATCAGTCTGTTCTTGTAACATTATATGTTCATCTTTCTTTCTTTGACTGTTTGAGAGACAACTGGAATGCTCAATGCAGGATGTGGCACACAGTCCACATATCGCTGGCCCACACTGTAGGCACAGGCAGCAGCTGAATACTATAACAAGGCCAATGCCTAGGAATGATAAGATCTTCCATCCCCAAGCTGTTAACGTTGTCCAGAACCAACCGGACCAAGTCCAGGTGCCTGGATTCTGATGTATCTGATTGGCAATTTTATGCAAACGGGTAATAGCTTGATAGACAGATGGTGCGTTTTGTGGAATGAAAACACAGCAACTTGACCCAATGACCTTACAGGCTCCACCTCTATCTGCCAAGATGACGTCAATCACAAGACGATTTTGAAGGACAACAACCCGCATAGCAGATTGCTCCTCTGTTAAGTTACCTAAGGCGGAGGCAGTTTCATGTACTACTGCTTCAAGTGTTCTAGTTAATCTACGTATTAATTTACTGTTTTGGACAGGTCCTAGGAAGAAAAAGAATCCTTTATTGAAATCAGTGTACTGTTCCCATGCCGTTTCTGTGTAGTCGACAAGTGGAATATCTCTTTTGGGTCTATTCTGTACTAGATTCGTATTTCTATGGTAATCAGGGGGAGCTAGAAAAACAGGTGGCAGAAGGAATGCAATATAACAGGTACCATCCCAATCTGGAGGCAAACGTATGTATGCGGTATGACCACAAACAAAATAGGAATGACTGGTAGCTTTAAAGGATGATTTACCATTGAACTGTTAACTGATGACCTAAAACAATTGAATCACTTTGTCTTATTGCTAACGCTGTTGCTGCTACCGACTTTAAGCACGCAGGGAGTGCTTGGGCTACTGAATCCAATGTACTAGAGAAATAAGCGCACGGCTTATGTGAACCTGCTTGATCTTGAGTGAGGACAGACAATGCTGTACCGTCACGTTCTGTAACAAAAAGTGTAAACGGTTTGTTGTAACATGGTGTCGCTAAAACTGGTGCTTGACATAAGGCTTTCTTTAAGTCTTCAAAAGCTTGTGTATGTTCCTGAGTCCAAGGGAGGACAGTCGAAGTCGCTGCCTCCTGTGTCGTTAACTGGATGAGTGGCTTGGCTAGAAATGCATACTGGGGAATCCATTGTCTGCAGTACGAGGTGAGGCCTATGAAGGCCCGCACTTCCTTTTGTGTCTGGGGTTGCGGCATATTTGTAATTAACTGAATGCGATCGGGAGTGAGCTGTCTCCCCACTTTGGACAGCAAGTGACCCAAGTACACAACTTGCTGAACACAGAATTGTAGCTTCGAAGGAGACACCTTGTGTCCCTTGTCGGCCAGAAAGTGTAGAACTGTCAGTGATGCTTTTTCACATTCGGGCTCACTTCGTGCGGTGATCAGTAGATCATCGACGTATTGCAGTAAAGCGGTGTTAACTGGCATTTGAATACAATCTAGTTGTCTTTTCAGTGCTTGACTATAGATGCTGGGGCTTTCTGTGAATCCTTGAGGTGCGCGCGAAAATTTGAAACTGCGTCCATTTAAACAGAATCCGAAGAGATATTGGCTCTCTGGATCAATAGGCACGCTGAAGAAGGCGTTCTTGAGATCAATTACAGTAAAGAACGTTGCTTCTGAATCAATAGCAGTCAATAGAGAGGAGATATCGGGGACCACAGGATACTGTGGAATAATGCATTTGTTTAATTCTCGAAGATCAATCACCAGCCGATATACTGGCGGTGCATTGGGGTCAGTACGTTTAAGAATCGGAATGATGGGTGAATTACAGATATTGGAGTCGGTCTCGACGACCACTCCTTGGGCAATGAGCTCTTCAATGATTTTCAGTAAAGCCACTACAGCATCGGGTGGTAACTTATATTGTCTGATTCTGGGTAATACAACACCTGCCTTGAGTGTAACGCGGTATGGTGTAATGTGCATACATCCTACATCAGTTGGGCCTTTTGCCCACAAGTAATCAGGTACATTTTTCAATCTGTCATCAAACTCACGCAGAACATAATGACCCTTGAAATCCCGCAGAAAAAGTCTAACTCCCTCCGGGGAACAGCAGATTATGGCTCCTAGAGCCTTCAATGTTTTAATTCCTAACAGATTTTCCGGACATGATTTTGTGAGTAACAGGTCTGTAACGCGTGATAATGGACCCACAGCCAGGGGAACTGGTTCTGATACTTCATTTACAATAGGCTGTCCTGAAAAACCCAGGGAAACATTCTGTGAGCCTGAGAGGGGTGCCCCTGGAACTTCATCATGACTTATTGTAGTGCGACTTGCCCCTGTGTCAATTAAAAACTTTCTGTCTTTTCCCAATACTTGACTGTGTACATAAGGACCTTCTTGATCTACGGGAATCTCAATAAGAGGCAAGCCACCTTCCCTCTCTAGGCTGTTTCATGTATATCGGGAATATTCGGGGTAAGCGGACTGGGCATACTGGTACATCTGCTGTGAAACTTGCTGAGTTGCGGCAATGGGCTGTGGCTGTGGTACTGCTACGGTCTGTGCTGGAGTCGAGGAAGCATGCATAGGCTGTGTATTCTGTGTAGACTGAGGCTGGCTATGGTCGTGTCTAGGCGGATGCGGTCTTTCTTTAGTTTTACCTGTCGCTATGTTATGTTTCAGAACTGGGCATTCGTGTACGTAGTGACCTGGCTGTTTGCAGTAGTTACATGTCCCTTTAACGGGAGCTGCAGTGTGACTTGTCTGGGTCGTACCTTTTCTGTGACTGTCGGATGGAACCGTCTGAGCTACTAACATTTTCATTTTCGTGTCTTTCATGCGTTTTTGTTCCTGATCTTGTTCTTCTCTGATTCTGTTCTGGTGATATTGTAACATTTGTAACATCTGTGATGGCGTGTTTGCTTGCCATGTACTCTCGACTTTATACACTCTATTTTTAACTAACGGTAGGGAATTCTCGACTAACTTTGATACAAAAAGATGTGGGTACGACTCGCTACTTGGCTGGAGACCACTATTGATAATAAAACATTTCTCGAATCTTGAATAGAAGTCACTAGTATCTTCATCATGTTTCTGTTTACAGGACGAGATTGCATCCCAATCCTCCTTTCTAGTTGTCAATAATCTGGGCAGGACCTGTACTATCAAACCTGGTAATGCTTTAGTTTTGTCCCCAAGGCCTAACCCTGGAACCCGTTTTTTCTCTTCCTCTTCTATTTCTGCCCAGGCAATCTTTGTGTCTCCCACCTCCCATTCCTTTTCCTTCAGTTTCTCGAATATACCCGTAGGCAATAATACTTTCAACATTTTCATGATATCATCATACGTGTAGTCTCCCATCAGTAACATGTCTTTGAGCTCTCTATGAAAACCTGCAGGGTCTTTATCATGGCACGGGACTAATTTCTTCATTTATAACAGTTCTAATTTAGTCAGAGGCGTGTGTACATACACGCGTTTCAAGACTTTATCCTCACCCATAACAGGGTGCACTTCCCGTAAGGGGTTCTGACTTTCAATACCACCCCCGCATTGCATATGGTACATTTTCCTTTCTGGAGGTGGGGCGGGAACATATTCAGAGCTTACAAAGGTATCATATCTGTGTCGTTGTTCTAGAATTATTTGAATTAATTTGGTGCTTAGGCCTCTCCATCTATCCATCAGTAGTGCTTCTAGTGTCTCGTGTAAGGGACCTGGATCAGAATAGTGTTATCTGTATTTGATAAGAAGGTGCTGAATCATGTATACACCTGCTAATTTCTGTTCGTCGGGGGAGAGGTTCAGAAATGTCTGTGCTACGGTATCATCATTATATATGTCTGCATTTTCGGCCCATGATACAGCTGATCGGGCTAGTTCTTGTTCATCCATAGAATTGAGTACGTGGTACCCAACTCGGTCTCGGAGCCTTTTATCAGTTTCTTGGAACTGATGCTCAGCAGAATTCGGATTTGTTAAGGCAGAGAAGAAAACTCTCTTGCTCTCCGGACGGATACCCTTCCTAAGGTAAGTTCCCTTACCTACATAGGCTATTGTTCCTACATTTCTTTCGTGTTCTTCAGATTCTTCTTCCTCCTCGGAGGAAACCTTTTCTTTCTCTTTCTGGTGTACTGCTATCACTGCTTTCCTAATTTTCTTGTACATAGAGTCTATGCAATTTTGTCTGTCATGTTTTCCATCAGCTATATTTTGACCCCACTTGTTCAATGCGTCTAATTCACTCTGATCTGTTCCGGGCCTGTCTCGTTCTCTTATTAGGCAATTTATGAAAAATCGTAGTATCAGTGTTTGTATGGCAACTTTCTGTTTTTCCAGGGCATCCTTAATACTGTCAGGGTCTTTCCCTGTCTGAACAAACTCATATATTCTATCTAGACGATCCTTCATTCCTGCATAGCATAACAAGCTATCCGTAGCAGACCTTAACCGTAATGATGCCAATATCATTAAATCGTCCTTTCCGGGTACTGGATCGTATCTGCAAACTGACATGTTTTCTTTTAATGCGTCAAGGCGGGATGAATTAGAGGAGTGGGGAGACCTGTAGGTGAGAGGACTCTGCATATCTCTGAGATTGAATCTGTGAGTTGGTGGCGGGGTCTGAGGACCCGCGGTCGCACCTCCTGAAGCGGAAGCTTGTGCATTACCTCCCTGCGTAGTCTGTATCTGAGCTTGAACTTGTCGTTTAGGTGGATCAGGTAAACGTGATTTCGGCAGGTCTGTTTTGAGTACGGGAAGTGGCGGGGCTGGCGGAACAGGAGAAGTCTGTTGTGGTACCGGCGGAACATGACCTGGGGGCGGAGTACCACCCCCGTCCCTGTCAGTAGGCAGGGCACGAACAGGCAGATTGGTGTAAGCTGGTGCTACATCTTCTAGGTAGGAATTTAGGAATATGTCTTTAGTAGTCTTGTGCATTACTTTAGTTGGAACTAATGGTGACGGCAGATTTTTCGGTATTTCTGAAATGGCGTCAGGTGTACCCTCGGCCAAAAGATACATGTTGTTCACTTGGCTATTTCGGATGCGATCTATTTGTTCTGATTTTACTCGAATTCCTTCAATAACTAATTCGTTTTCTTGGGCCTTTTCTGATTCTCTAAGTCTGTCTTCTCTACGGAGTGCTCTTTCAGCACGTTTATGTGATTCCTTACGCCAAAATTCTATGGCGTCTTTCTGAGATTGTCTGGCTTTCTTTTTCCGTAATGCTTCTTCTACCTTTATGATGCACTCGGCATCCCATGTTCCGTTAACTGGCCATCGGTATCTTTCCTCTAGGTGCTTCGTATACTCGGTCCATAATTCTAGATATAGGATGGCGTCTATGCCATGTTTATTATACATAAAATTTCCTGGAGTGTCCCTAGGGGGGATAGGGATTTCTTCCTCTAACATCCCTTTCCTAGTTCCTATCTGCTTTAACTTGTTGAAAAACGGCATTGTGCCTACTTGATACTGAAATGCTCGATCCTTGATACTCAATTCTGAATGTAACTATTTATACAAGAAAACACAATAATGCACAAAAAAAAACAATCACATTCATACCACGACATTAATCACAAAAACATTTAAAACATAGATGACTACCCCTCTATACTAGATGTACTGCTCAACAGTACAGATACACTGTTGTAACAGTGCAGAATTCGGAAATTCGGAATACTAGATATACTGCTAAACAGTACAGATACACTGCCTAAAAACAGTGCAGACCGGACTTGCGTACCCAAACCCGTCTAGATACGACCCAGCAATGGTACTCACCGGGAAGCACGGAAACAGAAGGCCTCGGAAAACTCGACTGGACTCGACTCGATACTTCGGAAAACTTCGGAAAACTTCGGGAATTTTCGGAAAACTTCGGAAACCTGGTGGGCCTCTTGACACCTCGGACCTTGCTTCTTTCGGCTAGGCTCTGGTCGGGATCCTCCGCACTCCTCACCGCCTCGTCTGGGCACTGATCGCAGTCTTCGTCACCTCCGTGGGTCAGAGGGAGATGCAGGAAATCCTGCCGGTACGCGTATGGTCCTTCTAACTGATGGCAGGGGACAGAGCTTGCAATGCGCCAACCGGCGCGTGAGGTGGGGGAGGGGTCCCTATTCGGGCGCCAAAATGACGTAAATAATTAATTTACTCTCTTAATTTCTATGCAGGTAAGTACTTAATCAATAATAACTCAGATCGGATGAAAGAAGACAGAGTCCGTGGTGTTAGAGTTCTAAGGGGTTTTATTCCTTAAAAAGGAATGGTCATGACCAAGATATCATGTTCTGACCACCACACAGGGTGTCAGAAGGGATAGATGAGCGCGCCACATTTTATTAACAGTACATAGCTTATATACTTATTTCATACCATAGGTTACAGTGCAAGAGGCGTAACAGCTGAGAGAAGACAAGATAACAATATACACGTGGTGCATGTGCGTAATCAAGAGGCGTGAACTAGAGGTGTGGTCTGGAAACGTCACTGATAGGTGTCACAAAGGGGTGGTACTAACGGAAAATGTGGCAATGTCAGCAGAAATCGGAAACTTGGATGCGCGCGCAGCTGCATGACGTGTGATTGGAGGGGTGCAGGGGACTTGACATTTACACTGACGGAAAGAGACAGAAGTCTGGCATGTCAGATCAACTTGTGCTTCTATCATATCTGATATCTGATGTTTAGGAACTAAGCTATCTGGGCAGAAAGGTTTCTAGAGCAGAAGCTATTCTATACTTGCTGTGAGTGCGTGTATAAGCGCCTGAGTGTCTGTATGAGAAGCGTGGGGCATGGGGCCTTCCATGGAAGCATGGCAACGGAGCTATGAATTACTTGCATAGAGACAGGTCGGCCCTTTAGCCCTGTAGCTGAGGAAGGATGTTTACTGAAGCTAGCAGGAAGGAATGTATTTTCGGGGAGGGAAACAGATAACTCGAAGGTTATAGTCAATCTTGGCAGGCAGCGGCTGAGCTGAGCACGGAGGGCCGCGCTAGAAGTAAGTCAGAGTTCACGGGTACGGGGGCTGCCTGGGCAGAGATTTCTCGGAGTCAGAAGCCAGAAAAGAGGCTCGGTGGCAGAGATTCAGGGCCTACTTCAGCCAGGGCTGAAAAACGTAGGAGTACATTACAAAAAGACGTTGGCATAGCATACTTAGGAACGGACCATTCAACCCATTCATGGTGGGTCTGAAAGAGGACATATTAACGTTGGACGCAAATGTATTTGCGTCTTCATAGCTGGTACAGGAGGGAAGTTACATGCACTTTAACTCGTACATGGAGTCGGTGGGGTACGCGCTAGGGAACATAACTTGACCATAAAATTTATATTACCTCACTTCCTTCACTCCATATGTGTTCTCAATCACTCATTCCCGTTGTCTCACGCTCACTCGACTTTATCCAGCCTCTATCACTTGTCTTTCTTCAACCTCACTTTCCTTCTCTCACCCACCTCACCCTCGTTTTGTTAGTCTGCTTCCCTCAGTACACCATATTCCACATCTTTCAGACCCCTTCCCCTTTCTTCTCTCCCCAACTTACCTTTTCTCAGTCCATCTGATTCACTCCCTTTCACCTCTCTTTCCTTCCTTTGCTCCCTTACTCATTAACTTTCCCTCACTCACGTTACTACACTTAACTTACTCCTTCTGTCACTCCCTCTGAACTCTGACATCCTCACTTCTCTTCCTTCACTGTGTCTCTGTTAGCCTTACTCCCTCTGTCCCTTCACTGTCTCACTGCCCTTCACTCACACTCACTCTCTTTAACTCACCCACACTCCATCACTTATCTTTCTTTGTTCCCTCACTCAGTCCCCTTCTCTCACTCTTTCTTCACTCCCTCTGTGTTGTCACTTCCCTTGTGTCCCGCTCATTTCCAACTCTCTTTTGACTGTGCTATATCTTCCTTTGGCTGTTCCATGTTGCTCTCTGTTTGTGCCATCTTACCCTCTGTCTGCACAAATTATTTATGCATGTGCCTGTGTCATCTTACCTTCTGCTTGCACCATCTCTCCCTCTACTTGTTCTATCCCACTCTCTGCCTGCACCATCTTACCCTCTACCTGTGGCATCTGTCCCTCTGCATGTGTCATCTAACTTTCCCGTCTCTTAATCTTCTTCCTTCTTTCTTGTATTGTGAAATATACATTGTATGCATTACAATTAATTTTTTTCTTGTGTTTTACAGATGTTATATTTTTAAAAAATAATTTCCTTAACTTTTTTATATCTTAGAAGGTAAGTATAACAAATAAAAAAAATTACAACAGTCTCTAAGTTTTTATTATTTATAAGGTAAGTATGAGAAACAAAAATAAGATTGTCATCACTCTGTTATTGTGACAGAATAACTGCCTCACTCTTTCTCAGTCCCTTGCTCTCTCTCTCTCTACATCTCTCTCCCTTACACTTAATCTTGTTTTTTTTCTCTTTCTACCACTCCTCCTCTTTACCTCAGTCAGTTTCGCTCTTTCTTTATTTTTTTTTGTTTGATCTTATTTTCCTTCCTTCACTCTGTTATCCATTTCTTACCTGTCAGTAAGCCTTCATTTATTGGCACTCCACTTCCCCCAGTGCACTTCCTTCCGTCTGTTTCTCACACCTCTTCCCTTTTGTGTTAACTTTTGTTTACACCTCTTTGTTTTGTTTTGCAAACCAGTGCATGTTTTTTACGTAGTCTAAATCCAAGAGTGATTAAATGAAACATTATAAATTGTACTTATTCATTTTTAGGTGGTATTCCTGCATTTGTACATTCCCTATGTATGCAGGAAAGCCTTGTTTTGGTGTATTGTTTTACAATATGATGCACTTTGCAAGTAGATCAGATTGTAAAAAGCATACTTTATGGTATATCTTTTGTACCACTGTTGCATCACGGATGTGAAGCAATAGTTGTGTAAAAGACACACAAGGCTATTATAAATTACCCATACTACATATACATTAATTCATGCAGTTTTACTAATAGTGTAAATTGAAACATAGAGGCAGATGTAGGACACCAAGTACCAGTTGGTAACAGCTGTTTTAGGCCGTTACTGACCGGTATTTGGTGTTTGATATGTAGGGGCCCTACATTTTACAAAATTGGTAAATTTACCGATTTGGTAAATTTGCCGATTCGGTAAAATACCGAATCAGTAAATTAACCAAATCGGTAAATCTAGATGTAGGTGGCACTGAAAACAGTGCCACAGGCCCTTAAGAATTTATTATTTACCACCAAATACTATTTGGTGGTAAATAACAAATTCCTGTGTACATGCACATCTGTGCATGTACATCTGTGCCATGTGGCACACATACATGCCCTAAGGGCATGTATGTGTTTCACATGGCAACCAAACCAGAATCAGGGGTGCAACAGGGTTTCAAAATGACACCCTGTCCCTGTTGACAATTTGGTAATTTTACTGAATCAGTATTTACTGATTCGGTAATTGACATTGATTCCTATGGGCCTCAAGGCCTATAGGAATCAATGGCAATTACCGAATCAGTAAACACCGATTCAGTAATTTACTGAATCATACCGATTCGGTAATTTCAAAAGAGAAATTACCTATATCCCATTTACTTACTCTTAAATATTGAATTGGTATGATTCGGTATTTAAGAGTAGGTAAATCAAGATTACCTACATCTGGCCCATAGAGTTGTAACATATTTATATAGATATGTTACATTTCAGTGCTTTGGAAGTAATACAGTATACTATAGGTAAACACCTTATAGATTTATGCTGTACCACATCCTTATAGTTTTGCACTTTGACATTCACTATGACAAACTTTTACATACAAACATAGAAATGTAGTTCTTTTTTTAACCAGTAGAGGTAGTTCTTAAAATAACTATTTTTTTATCCTTTTTTTGTTGCAGGAAAAACGTAAAAAAATAAACTTTTTAAACAAAACAATTGTTCAACAGGAACAAACTATGAAATTGAAAGAAAAAAATTATTTGCTGCATCTGTGTTTCCTGTTCTTCTGCAAAATTAATTCAATGGACTGTTGTCCGAAGGCTACTAATTTATTGCAATGTATGCATTGCATCATTACATTTTTCAGTTCTGGCTGAATGGTCGCCACCATTGAAGATGGCATTGGTGGTACTCCGGTTCTTGCTGTAGATGTACTAGGAGAAGAGTCCTGCTCCTGAGATCTATGCACCACAGCTCTACTCTAATTGTTGGGGTGTATAGTTTTTACATGGCGTTCCATGCTGTGGGTTCCGAATGAATATTTTTTATTAGGATTTCCTCTAGATAACACTGGGTCACAGATCTTGCAGGTGACCAGTGGTGCTTTTACTTTCTTCTGATGTTCTGGAAAGCTGAAAAACTTCCAGACTATGGACTCCTTCTTACTTGGGTGAGGGTCTTCTTCAACATAGTCTTCATTAGAAGAATGGTCAGACTCTGGATGTTCAGCC
This sequence comes from Lissotriton vulgaris, assembly GCF_964263255.1. Classification (NCBI taxonomy): domain Eukaryota; kingdom Metazoa; phylum Chordata; class Amphibia; order Caudata; family Salamandridae; genus Lissotriton; species Lissotriton vulgaris. Next base: position 198,369 of record NW_028241256.1, read on the forward strand.
ATTTTGAAGTATTTTTCTGTAGCTAGGAGCTGTAGAAAAAAGGTGTTGCTTCTCTGAAAGCTAAAGAAGAATGATGAACATGGGAGAGGTCTTTCAACAATTGGAGTAGGAAGCATTATAAACCAATAAAATCTTTTGTTTTAAGGTCACATGGTTGGACGTAAGCTTACGGAGCGCTTACGGAGCATTTACGGAGCGCTTACATAAGCTTACTTTGCGTTTACGTTCTATTTACGGAGAACTTATGTCATCTAACGATGAGCTTACGTGTTATTTATGCTGCGCTCACGTAGGACGCACCCTCGCGAAATCTCGTTTTGCTTTAATAAAAAAATACGGTCTTTAAAACTTTAAAATTAACATGTTTTTTATTATCCCAGATAATGTGTACTTTTACATTGTACAATAAATACATAGATATAATGTTTTTAAGTTTAAAATACATTCGGGGGTAAACGCTTGAAGAGTTTACGGTGCGCGGACAGGGCTCTCACGTTGCATGCACGTGCGACGTACCCTCGTGATATTTGTAATTACTTCAAAAAGTAATATACTGTTCTTACAAGTTTAAAAAAAACATTTTCTTCATTATACCAGATATTGTCTACCTTTAAAATCTACATTAAATACGTAGATATTATGTTTATGAAATTTAAAAAATTTACCGGGGTAAGCGCACAGAAAGTTGGTGTGCTTACGGAGCTCTCACGGTGCGCAGACCTTGTAATCATATAAAAAAAACCTTGAAAATAAAAAAAATGAAAAGATTATTTTTTTAATTAGTTTTACAAATTTTGTACTATAAAATGTGAAATATAAAGAAGGGAAAAATAATATGTAAATAAGATGTATTATAAAAAACAAAAATTAGTATAAAAAGAAAGAAATTTAATAATTAGTATATTTAAAAATTATCTTTAACAAAACCTCTGAAATTCACTGAAAAAACCATAGGTTTCAGGCCTTATATAGTTTGGAATTAGCATTTTAAAAACCTTGCAAATTCACTGAAGAAACCATAGGTTTCAGGCCTTATATAGTTAGGAATTAGCATTTTAAAAACCTTGCAAATTCAGTGAAAACACCACAGGTTTCAGGTCATATATAGTTAGGAATTAGCATTTAAAAAACCTTGCAAATTCATTGAAAAAACCATAGGTTTCAGGTCATATATAGTTAGGAATTAGCATTTAAAAAACCTTGCAAATTCATTGAAAGAACCATAGGTTTCAGGTCATATATGGTTAGGAATTAGCATTTAAAAAACCTTTGAAATTGCACCTATATAGTTAGTTGGACTAACTATATTTTGCGCACCCGCAATCCACTGCTGATGATGTCACATATTACATCATTCATGACATGGTAAGTGACATCACTGATGACATCTCAAATGACATCAATGATGCAGGGGGTGCAGACCTCTGCACCCCCTTCCAGAGGTCTGTACCCTCCAACTGGAGGGGTTCCCCTGAAAGGTGAACCGGTCAGGACACTGCTTATAGAAATCCTACCCTTCAGGTCAGGCGGATCCTGAACCTGCCTTCCAACCTCGGGTCTAGAACCTTTGGTGGAATAATTGCCTGGCACTCCAGGACTTCTGGGGACCTACACACCGCCGCCCTGAGGCTAACAAATGACACGTATGTTGTGTGACTGTCTGTCTGGCGCAGATCTCCCATCCCCTGTCCACCTGACAGTGCATGAAGATCCCCCAGAACAGAAGTGGTGTCACCATAGTCACTACATGGGAACCTCGCCCAACTGGGTAGTCCCTGACCCACTGGTTCTTCCACTGGGGAACTCATCCCCAATCACTCCTCACGCTGGACTCCTGTATCCTCCCTACCGGAGAGGTACTGCCAGACTCTAGAACCACAGGAGCTCTGTTTACAGACGCTCCAGGTCCTCTACACACTAGGAGATCTTTCTCAAATGGAGTAACGGGACAGCCTAGGTCCCCAACCTGGTGTTCCCTACAGAAACCATTCAAGTCCTGAGGCAGGGCTTCATGCGTCTGGGGACTCTCGGTCAACCATTCACTCCTGCTCTAATGAGCCAGGCAGTGAGCCCCTACACCGTCCTCACTATCCTGGGACCTAGCTGGGCTACACTGAGTCTCCTCCACCACCCTGGGCTGGAGGATACCTGAACCACTACTTTTGGAGTCACTCACCAATGACTCGAGAGAACCTCTAGCACTTTCCCAGCACTCTGCTTCCTCTGCAAGCACCCAAGGACTAACGTGTTCAGACTTCAACAGGTTCTGGCGCAACTCTGGACAACAAACACTGAGCAACTGCTCTTTGAGAAACATATTCACTACTTCGTCCCTCTCATCGTATGAGTTAGCCGCCAGCCAATCCCACATTGCATCCGAACAGTCATCCACAAAATACTCCCACTGCTGGTGAGATGGTTTCCTATGGTTCCTGAAATTCAACCAGTTCTCCTCCTCTTGGGAACAAGGTACCATACGTTGGGAACTGGGACTGGGACATCCTGTACTGAAGTCTAGATAGCTGCCACCACTGGACTCAACCCTTCCTGGGGAGTCCAGAAAATTATAACTGTGGTCAGGGGATAACCTACCCTCCAGGGCTATCTTCTCCCTGGCCAAAGCCCTCTCAGCCTCTGCAATTATCTCTCGCACACCCAGCTGCGCTATCTCTCTGGCATGCTCTAACCTGAGCTGCTCCATAGCCAGCTGGTGCTCCCTTTCTCTCCTCCAATCTTCCACACTCCTCGGGGGACAGGGAAAGGGATGAGGCGCTGCCTCCTATGCTGGACCCAGCAAGGGACTCCCTACCTATGGGGTCTTCACTCTCTACTGGCGTCCAGGTACTGTCATCTTCTTCCTCCTCTTCTGAATCTTCAGGGCTCCCCACAGACCCACCACCCTCATGGCGTGAGGCCCGGGCCCTTTCCTCACTGTGCTCAAGATCCCATTGATCCTTTTGCCATCTGACCAGGGGGTCCCTAGGTTCGTAAGGGTTTGACTCACCCCTCCCTATGTCTCTCTCGTCACAGAACCTTACCAGCTCCCATGTACCTTAGGTATCTAGATCACTGAAATCAAAAGTAGACTTCATTTTAGTGGATGTTCTAGAGACAAGATTACACAGGAAACCTAGGGGTCTGAGCTTAACACAGGAGTACACAATTCACAAAGGTATTCAGCAAGTTCCCTCTCCCAGAGAACTCACCCTCACTTGTCCAGTGCAACACACCATTCATCCACACACAACCCTCCCCTCGGACTGGTTAGGCAGTTTCTACCACCCCTGATTCCTCAACCTGACCACACGTGACACAGGTACCAACTCTGGGCACAGGACGGGGGACAAATGTACTGGACACAATTACACAATGATACCTTTAAGAGAAGAAATATGGAACTTAAACAAAAAAAATAAATTCCTAAAATGTGGTCATCTAAAATGCAGAGTTTTGTAGTGCGGCCAGTTGCCGCTACGCACCAAGCAAACACAAATCCGGATCCTTTCCGCTGCCACCAATGTTAGAAATGGGATCCCTGGCTGGCCAGGGCTTGCGCCAAAGTCAGTCAGAGACCACCATTCCTAAGTCAGGGCAAGGGAGTTACACGCCAAGATAACCCCTGCTCACCCTCTAGGTAACGTGACGCGAGCAGCAAGGCTAAACTTGGAGGCTATGTAGGTTAAGTGTTTGCACATGCACCCAGCAACAACACCCAATGCCCACCACAAAGGAAACTCCACACAAGGTTATATATACAAAATGGCCTTTGTATTATGCCAAAACACATTAGATAAAAACACAAACTTTACAATGTGCCAACAGGCATGGGCAGAATTTACAGGGGATATGTACAAGACAGGGCCACCTGGACCACTGTCAGGAATCATCACTTTTAGAACTTAGTACTTGGTAGAATTAGCACTCGTAGGAATAATAATTAGCACATAGCACATATAATAATAATCACTGTAGTACAAAATAGAAAAATAGAGCACCCAACCAGTAACTACTACTAACAGGTAAGGACCACCTAAGCAACCCTAACCACCTTAGGAAAATGTCACACAGGGAACCAGGACCTCACTAGCAATACCTGTACTAGCAAGAACAACCACCTAAGTATCACAATACCTGTAGGGGTAGAAGCACATGATGCATAACATACATTCAGAGGTGCAGGAGAACACAATTGCGCAGAAATCACCTTAGTCACTACCTGTTATTGTCCCTAGGCCAACTGGCCTCGTAGGGCCTAGGACGCCCTGTGTCCCAAAGTCAGGGGGGACTAAACATGGCAGCTGCCCACTAAGTGCTGGGCAGTTATGTAGATACTGAGGGCCAACGTTGGAGCCTCGCAGGCTCTGCGCCACTGACTGGGCCCTCAAGAGCCTTTCTGGGCTCTAAACAAAATGTGGGCTGTGAGCCTCTCTGGGCTCTAAAACAACAATGGGGCCCTGGAGCCTCGGGGCTCCTAATTACAAATGGCCCCGGGGAGCCTTTGCGGCTCTTAATACAGAAATGCCCCCACTAGCATCTCGTCGGCTCTACAACCAAATGTGGGGTCGTGGGCTCTGAGAACAAGAATGCGCCTGGGAGCCTCGCAGGCTCTGAATCAAATATGCCCCACACGTTGGAGTCCCTCCTCGGGGGACTCGATATTGCAAATGCCGCCTCGAGCCTTGTGGGCTCTCCAGAAATGCTCCCGCTACTGTGGAGTCCCGCTCGGGGGCTCGAACACAAAGATATGTCCCATGAGCCTCATCAGGCTCTACACACCGGAGAGGGGGGCGCGGGGTAGGCTCCCACCTGGGTCTTGACTCAGGTACCGGTCTCCAGGCGCCACGCGGGGCTCTTCCTTCCCTCAGGGGAGCCCTGCTCGAGCCGGCTCTGGCTTCTGGTTTTGCTTCTCTCGACTTCCAAGTCAAGTCCCGGGCCGGCAGCCAATCACAGCGCGGCCCAGGAATGAAGTCACGGGGGTGTCCCGCAGTACCGCCACTGGCCTGCCTGGCTTCCTGGTCACGGGCCGGGTGGCGATTTTCGCCATCCCAGGCTGCGGTGGTGATGCGGGGAGACACACGAGGGGTAGGCTCCCTCAGTAATTTAAATATGAAGCGAGGTGGGCACTCGCTTGGGGCCAAAACCATGACACCAGGTCCCTGGCGGGGTGGGTACCTGCCAGGGGTGTAAAATTGGCAAACAAACGGGGCAATCGCCAGGTGGGCACTGGCTGAGCCAGTAAAGCGCTCCCAAGCGCTAGCAAAGAATAAAGCTCCAGCAAAGTTCTGGAGGCAGGTAGGGGGCAAGGCTGGGCCCAAAACGAGCTCACTGGGCCTCCAGGCAGGGAGGCTGTCCAAGTGCCGGTCTTCCTGGTGCCCATCAGCAACAGCCCCCCTCAGCAAAAGGATCCTGGAAGAGAACAACTTGTAAGGGTTCACAGCCCATTTTTATACAGTGAAACCCTTTGTCTTTGTGCAGGGTGGGGGAAGAACCAGTTGCAGCTGGTCTGGGAGCAACCTTGATGTGCTCAGCCCCTCACTCTATTCACTGGCAGGGCTAGGATCATTAGACGCACCACGGGGGGCGGAGTCAGCATTGTGTGGGGAAAGCCCAGCCCTATTCAGGACCCAGGTGCACTCCTCCTCCCCAGCCATCAGCATGCTAATCTCCACACTCACCACCGGGCATGACTCATGGAGCCTGGCACCCCAGCCAGCTCCAGCCAATCACACACCAGCACATTTACTGCACAGACAGGCACACTTCTAGAAGTGGCACCTCCATATTAGACACAAAGAAGCTGCATACATCATTGCACAGCATTCAATCACATGAGTCCGCACATACCAAACTTGAACCTGCACACCTCACACCTCAGAAACTACCGAGGACACAGATATTCCCCATGCATTCCTAAGGGAGGGCAGGCCAACCTTACTCCACGCACTCAGAGTGCGCACGCACTTTCCACTGGGACACGGTGAAAGTGCACAGAAACCAATAAACACTACCACCAATTCACATTCAAAAAGCAAAAAGTTTAGGGGTGAACCTGCCAGAAGGGCCAAGTCCAACAGTCGCCATTTTGTGTAGTTTCAGAAGAGGAGAACATGGTGAAGGAGGCAGTGAAGAGACTCCCTGACCCCCTAGGCCTTATCAGGGGGTCCCTGAAGAACCCCGAAGGGCAACCCCGACGCGCACGTCAGAAAGAAAACTAAAAAAATACAGTGAAATAACAAGTTACAGTGTTTAGATTTTGGTTGGCTCTAAAAAGAGCTGTTGTGTTCATTGAGTATAAGTAAGTACTGATGCAGAGTCTAAAGTTTAAAAGGAAGACTCTATTCCCTTCATCTGTGAAATGTACACCATCTCTCCCTATAGATGCCTTGCATGTTGTAACGCAGGTTGTTGTGATATATAGAACCCATACCATAGTCTCTGAGGAAAGCAGAAACAGACTTATTCACATGTGTCCTTGCTTTCTCAATCTGTGGACAAAATTGGTTGGGCCAGTTCCCTTTTTGCCTTTGGCATATATTAGAATATACCAAGGCAGTTTTTGGTAAAAGTGATATCAATTGCCCAAAAGTGTCCTTTAAAAGCATTTCCAGACCTACCCCAGTCAAAGTGCCCAGGTCATTGCCACCGCAGTGCACAATTATCAGGTCAGGGTGTGGTAGATGCATAAAGGATTTTACAAATGGTATCAATTGGTGACATCTCAATCCTCTCTGGCCAATCCACATAATATCCACATTTGGGAAATCAAGGTTGTGAAAGCATCTATTTGCTGCATACCTTTCACTCCAGAAAACATAGCTATGTCCTACTATCCAGACTTTGAGCATATTGAAGGTAGATCTCTAGTTTGGATGTAATGCTGGCAAAAAAGTAATGCTGTAAATTGGGAATGTATTTTGAAAATGACTCAGGTTTCTGCACTGTATTGTAGTTTTGAAATAGATAGGCTGTGTTCTGTCTCTTAAACTTTTTGTGTGGTAAATGTTTTTTGGTAAAATGTATGGTTTTAAACTTTTTGTCCAGGATCACACTGAGTGTCTGTGTAAAATAAAGAATTATATTTGCACCTTTTTGTATAATCTCCCCTGTCTCTCCTTACAGTCTACCTCTCTCTGCTTATCTAATTTTCTGTCTGTACCAACCCTCTCCCACAGCCTGCATCCTCTTATGTGTATCTGCAGAGACCTATTATGATATGGCTGCTGGTGTGTATTAGACTTAGCTTACATGTTAAATCTTGTCCTGCTCTGTCTGTAATCTCGCACCCTCTGTGTGCTGTGTATGCTCCAGTTAGCCTCTGCATGTAACATTTCTCTCACTGTTTTCAGTATTTCTTTTATGTTGGACCATTTTATCCTCTGCGTGTACCATGTCTGTGTCTGCTTGCACTATCTTAGTCTCTGCTTCAACCATCTCAACCTCTCTCTGCACCACCTTTTCTGCGACTGCACCATTTGTCCCTCTGCCTAAAGCCCTACACCATTTACCCTCTGTGTGTACCATGTCTGTGTCTGCTTGCAGTATCTGTCCCTTTGCCTACAGCCCTCCATCTTCTATCCTCAGTGTGTACCATGTCTGTGTCTGCTTGCACTATCTGAGTCTCTGCTTAAACCATCCCACCCTCTCTCTGCACCATCTTTTCTGTGATTGCACCATCTGTCCCTCTTCCTGAAGTCCTACACCATCTACCCTCTGTGTGTACCATGTCTCTGTCTGCTTGCACTATCTGTCCCTCTGCCTACAGCCCTCCATCTTCTATCCTCAGTGTGTACCATGTCTCTGTCTGCTTTCACTATCTGAGTCTCTGCTTAAACCATCTCACCCTCTCTCTGCAACATCTGTCTCTTACACTTTTTCGTGTGGTGAATGTGTTGTGGTAAAAAGTTTGGTTTTAAACTTTTTGTCCAGGATCACTCTGAGTGTCTGTGTAAATTAAAGAATTATATTTGCACCTTTTGGTATAATCTCTTCTGTCTATCCTCATAGTGTACCTCTCTCTGCTTATACTGTGTTCTTTCTTCCGATATTGTGTGTGCTGCATTTGCCATTTTACACGTGCTAAATCATATGTTGACCTTGATTCCATGCAATGCTCTGATCTTCCATTTTGTTGCATTGCACTTCCATTTTGAGCTGCCTTGACCTGAGGTTACACTTCAGCAGTAACACTAACATGTTATTCACGTAAACCAGTACAAGAAGGTGCGAGACATCTCGTGAGGATGCCTCGTGAGGTTATGTTGTACCTTCAGAGTGTTTCCATGCATTCCATACTTATCGCTAGGACAGAGGGAGGATGGCCGTGCCAGTCTCCAAGGCCAGAGATTGGGAAAGGAATGTCTTTTGCCTCGACACCGCCTAAACAGAATCTGGCCAGGTCTGTCTGGGTCGGTCTGATGCAGAGACTTGTGTAGCACTTGTGAATAGATGGGCGAGAGCGCCTGCTAGAGGCTTCTCGAACAGGTTGATTTAAGCTATAAAAAGCGGTGTCTGTGGGGTGGAGCTCAGGAACTCAGTCTTGGAGCGGACGCACTCGTGGGACAACTTTGTTGCCCAAAGAGATTACTCCCTGAGCCCCGGTCTGCAGGGTTCCCGACTTAGTTTTCAGTGCTTGGCCCAGGGATGTTGAAGTCTCCGGTGCTGCAAATGAATCTGGTGAGGTGCTTTGTACATTAACTGTTTATATACCTGTATGCACAGTTTCATATTTATGTATATAGTGTGGTGTATTCATTGTTTATTGCCTTTCACTCGGTGCCTAAGACTTTATTAGTTTCAGTGACTTATTGCCTTTACCTACAATATTAATAAAGCTCATTTTTACCTCCAGTGGAGAGTTGGAGTTTCTCTGTGAGAAAGTGGTGTGCGTAAGTTCAGATTACGCAAGTGGGCAAAGCAATACAATTTGGCGTAGTCGGCAGGATATGTACGTTGATTTAAAAGGGGAAAATATTGCTTTTTTAGTAATTGAAAGCAGACTCTCAGATATAAGTTGATTTATTTGCATGGGGGTAGCCCATATGGTGTTCTGGCTCATGAGTGAGCTAATTATGTTTGGTTGAACACGAATTGCTGTGTGTTTAAATGTGTTTTGTATAAAGGGCTTGTGAATAGCTTTTTTACGTTAGGCAGAAAGGGCTGGATCCCTTTAAAAGTGTTCAGTAAAAGATGCATTTAAAAGGTGTGCAGCTGCAACGCGAATGTAACATCTCAGAATATAATCCTGAAGGGTGGGATGACATTTCAGATAGAGATAGTGGGGTTATTTTTAATGTGTTGTTTAATATGCATCCAAAATTATGTGAGGATATACCTTTGCAAAAAGAATTAAACGTGCATGATTTACATGTGAAAAATGTTACAGAAAATCTAGTCAGGTTGCCAATTACACAGGCATTTTTAATTAATTCTTCTGAAGAGGGTTTTCAGTCAGAAAGGAAACCTGTGTTTTAGAATTAAGGATCACCAGTGGTGGAAATAAATCAGACCCAACAGTGTATGATGAACTGTGCTTTAAAAGAGAAATGTACCCATATGTTTTTGAAAGTGTACAACAGCAGAGTGTGTATAAAAAAGGTTTAAACATTTATTTTGTGATATTACCCAAAAGCAATGTGCCCATTTTAGCTACAGTGAAGTGCAGGGACTTTTCAATTTAGATGCAGAACAAATGCCCATGAATCTGTACTTGTGCAGAGTAAAAGATACTTGACAGAACAGTATGAGAGAAAATGTGATTTGCTTATGGGAGATTGCATTGCTTATAAAATGGCCCATTTAGACAAGGAAGGTTGTCTGTGCAGAACAGAATTAAACAGAAACAGATTTGGTAACATCAATCACAAGAATAAAATGTTTTCATAAATGTGAGAATTCCTAGATTATGACAATAAACTGATGCTGCCCCAGATATTGTTACAGAAGTACCATGAGACTTTGTATGTGACTTTTTATTGTTGCCAATGCTTTGCTTTTTACTCACCAATAGTCTCATAGATAAATGACAGTTTAGAATTTGCTTGAATTAGTTAGAAGTGTGGAGCTTTAAAAACAGAATGCAGGGTTTTGCTGGAGGTCAGGAGAGGTTAAAGCTGTTTTTGTCTGCAACAGGAGAAGAGTTTTTAAACTGTGTGACATGTATTCCTTAAAAGAAATGGTGCATGTATTTAAACGTGAGCTGCTGAGTAGGTTGTTTTGGTGTATTCCATCTAAGAACAAAAAGTTCCACAGTTTTGGGCTGTGAGCATTTAATTGGGAAGGATATACAAGTTAGGAAAAGAATATTGCATGCAAACTAGTTTGTTTTGACCTTGAGGAGATAACATGCATTACACAGAGCCCGGAACCGCAGGAGCAGTCTCCTCTCTGCTTGTTTATAGTTGGCAATCAACCAGTTTTGTGCGCGTTGGATTTGGGTAAGGGAGGGGTAATTCCACTCCTTAGGATACAAAGCTTCCATCAATTGGAATCATAGGGAGGCTTGCAGAGGTGCTACCTCCTTATGAGGAGAGAGACAGGGCGGACAGAAATTGGCAGGCGCTTCGCTCTTGGAATGTGAGCTCCTCGAAGGGAGGGGTACGAGGCAGAGAGCAGTCTGTCTCTGTTATGGTTTAAACTGAGCCAGCCCTGGGACGTGGACATTTCTGTACGGGAGGGGCCTGACAGCAATGAGTGAGAAGGGTGTGAAGGGACTTCTCCAGCCCCTCTGACTGTGACAGAAAAAATCAGATTTTGCCCAAATAAGTTTAGAGGATATAATGCAGATAGTATTCTTGAACTATTCCCCAGATCTAGAGGAGAGCTTTGCAGACAGAAATAAAATATGGGACCTTGAGAGATGTAAAAAGAACATTATGCGTTTTTGAATTGAAGTTTTTTGCAAGACATGTGATACTTGTTCATCGTTTCAGATTGCAGTGCCAGGGTGCAAGTGATGCCCTCCCTGTATGCATGGGCCCTCACCCCCCCTTTTTATTATTTTATTTTATTATTTTAGTTTGTTATTTTTTGGAGAGTGGACCCCCAAACCCCCCACAAGCCTGGAGCCAGACTGGACAGTGGTGATGTCCTGGGGCTGATGGCAGACGGGAGTTGATGATCTATGGAGAACCAGATTGTGAGAAGTTGGCCTGATATATAATGTTCACTATTCTAGTGAGCACTTTGTATCAGTCCAAACAACCCTTATGGTGATTGGTTGTAAGTCAACCTTATAGACCAGCTATCCTAGTAGCGTGGACACGAGCAGTCTTCGGGCTAAACTCTAGAGGGCGTGTTAAGCCAGCTGTTATACCATCACATATACCCCATGAACACCAAGTGAAAGGACACCACACAAGTGTTATGAAAATAAACAGGGTATTTATTTAGATCACAACAGCCCTGTACTCTTCATGAGGACAGGGTACTAAGCACACAACAAAACTCTTACGAAAATACTTTAAGTTGCACAATTTACACAAATGCCCGAGGGGCACGAAAAACCATATACTATGAAAGTGGAATGCGAAATTACTAGCAGGTAAGTACTGGACTAATAGGCTTTGGAATCGCTAGGACTATGTTACTGAACCTTCAGATTACTAGTAGGAGGCCTAGGGGACTCGGGTGCAGAGTGTGCACTCTCACGCGGGATGCGGGACAAAGTCCATGGAGGCTAGTAAAAGCAAAGTTAGTGTTCTCGGGCGAACCCGACTAGGTAGGTTGAAAACGAAAGTGGATCTGGACCCTTGGATAGTGAGGCTATGCTGGGGCACCGAAATGCCGAAGTTACCTAGCCCAGGGGCTGCAGCTGCATAGGTCTGAAAAGACGTCGGGAATCCTCGTTGACGAACCAGGAGCCTGAAAGAAGGAGTTGCTGGCAGGCGACCAGTGAAGATTGTTCGAAGTGATCCAAGCCTGGATCGAAGATGGATGACACCTGAAAGCAGAGGGGACCAAGTTCTTAATCACTAGCCAGTGATCAGATGGGCACCAGGATGGCACCGGATGGTAGTCACCTCGACCAGGTGAGTGGGCGACGCTGGGCTCTGCAGTCTCACGGACCAGGAGGCGTTGTCGGCGACCAGGATGGAGGTGCGAGCTGTCCCACGATGGTTGATGCTGTCGACGTCGCTGGACCCAGGATTGGGGCAACAAGTCTTGGCAAATTCAAGCCCACGTGGTGGACCTAAAATGGCGTCTGGAGTGGACCAGGAGGGTCCGGGGTGCTCCTCTTTTGGAAGGGAGCAAGGGCCAGTCTGGAGCAACCAGACTAGCAGTGGTGATGTCGTCGGTCATCGTCGGGAAGGCCACAAGCCAGCGGGCTAGTAGCCAGACAACGCGGTGAGCACCAAAAAGCAGAAGGGGCCCAAGCAGATCTCGTGGATGCTGGGAGGCTGGACTTCGGTGCTGGAGCTGCTCAGGGTCGGGGATTCTTGGACCCCAAAGCACTCACCAGAGGATCCCTTGGCGGTCGTGCTGAATAGAAATCGTGCAGTTCTGATGATGGCCGGTCCCTCGAGGGCTCGTTGCACCTACGGTTCTCAGCTTAGCTGTAGAGGTAGGTAGAGGTCAGAGGTGCCTGGGACGCCGGGTCTCGTTGTGCTGGTCGGTCGGATTCCGGAGGAAGGACGTGCAGCAAACCACAGTGTTCTTAGATGGTGCCTGCGGATGCAGGGCGACTACTCCTTAGTCACAAGGGAGAAATCTTAAGAAGAAGTCAAGAGTTCCTTTCGTAGAAAGTAGTGTCTTGATTCAAAGATGATCTAATTTGTAAGGGTCCCCGCTCCTGCCTTTATCCTAAAGAAAGGGGTGGATACGCGACTAGGTCCTGCCCTAGGGGTGGGACCAGGAAGGGGGGTGGTTACACCCCTCTCCCATGCCGGACTTTCCCCAGGCCAGGGGCTGGTGTGCCCCTGGAACTCGTTCTGGCCGGCAGATGCGTAGTGAGCACCGGGGTGCCACTTGCAGTCACCTTCCTGTAAAGCCCTGCCTACCCAGGATACACAAAACCCTGTCTGGGAGGGTGCTAGCACCGCCCCTGACAGGAAACCCTTTTTCCAAGCTCCCCTCGCTGGAAGGACTCCCAGCTGCATGGGGTCAGACTCGTGTCTGTGGTGGCAGCATCCATTTTGTGATGCTGAGGCTTCCGTTAACTTTAACCGGGGTTCACAGTTACATACATATTGTGTCCCTCTAGAAGGGTGGAATGCTAACCCCGTCGCCAGAATTGACGAGGGGTTAGTATTCCAATTCATATGACACCTTACTCGACATGTTTTGATAAAGCGATACCAGAGATAGCATTTAACCGCGAGGATTATAATGCACTTAAGAGTATATGGTATGCGTTATCATGGAACAGCTATTAGGACTTGGTTGCGCAAGCTGCAAATGGGCTCAGCTCATGCCAGAGCACCATCTCACACGATTCCAAGCACTCTGCCTTCAGGATTGTCAAGGCCTGCCATAGGAGTGACTGATAGGAATCTGTGTGTCCATTTTTAGGGTTAGATATAGGTATACTATATCTAAAGCAAAGGGTGATTACACCACCTCGCCCCAGCTGTCGTGCAGCCAGTTGTGTCAGATTTAGATGGCCAGCCAGGGGTGGCATAATACATGCTTCAGCCCCTGGTAGGCCCTGGGTACACCTATGCCCTGAGTTACAGGGTCTGATAAAGGTGGCCCAGCACCAATTGGAAATGTACCTAAGGTACATGGAATCCATTTTAGAGAGAGAGCAGTAGGCCTGGTGTCCTGATTGGCAGGGTCCCAGGCCAACTAAGTCGAAAAACCAGCAAAACACCAGGCAAAAAAGTTGGGGGCAACCATAGTCAGGTATCCACCTTCCTACACAACCCCCCCAAATGAAAGGAGATAAGGCTATCCTTGACCAGGTAAGCCTATATTGCCTGGGTGGCCATATGAGGTGGTACATGCACTGGCATGGTTACCCCCTGTATCATGATCCACTAAGCAACCCCTCACCCTAAGGGTATCTGAGGGTCTCCACCATAGGGAATCACTACCTGTGGTGTGCTTTGGCAAAGTAAAAGGCTGGTGTGGGAATGGAGTACTGAAGTGAGACTCCACTACTGTTGGGTTTAACTTCCTCCAATCACTATCCACCATATGTGCCTTTCTTTCCAGTACTGAGTTGCTATGAGCTCTCAGGGTCAACCTCTGGCTACCTAAAGCTAGAGGCTGAGTCCCTCTGTTTGGCTTACTGGAGGGACAGGTCAGGTTTGGGGTTTTTAGGCCCCAGGTTTGGCTGTGCCCAACAGTGTCCAGCTGTGGGAGGTCCCTAACTACTTTTAAGGGGGATCCCTCAGGAGTCTGTTTTATTTCCACTTGGCTAGGTCTACTAGTTTCAGTGATCCTAATCTGTTGATTGGGGAGTTCTTTTGGACAGGGGGCCCTTTGGGGTCCACCACTGGCCTCCCTGACCTCTACAGCCCTGGGCTGACTGAGGCAGGGTAGAGAGGTGCAGGCTACCTGCTCCAGACTGGGTCCCACCTGGGAAGGGTCCACTGCCATCAGGGGCTCTGCCAGGCTAGGCCTGACTACCTCTGGGGCAGTTCCTTCACCAGGGGTAGAGTCAGTTCCCTGAGGAGGCTGGCTCTCACCTAGTGTCTGGGAGGGGGAAGACTTTTCTTCCTCCTCAATGCTCTCAGTTTGGGTGGAGTGATCCATTGTTTCAGGCTTCACAACCCCACTATCTGTCTGAGTAGAGGCTGAGACCATTTCAACCTTGCCAAATTTTCAGGAGGGCACTCAGTCTGTGTTTGGGCTGTGACTGTCACAGCCCTCCTATCCTGTTCAGGAAAGTCTGTCTGAGCCTGGGCAGTGGCTACCACTGCTCTTCCAACCTTTTCAGGGAGGACTGGTGCTTGGACTGGGGCTGTAGCTATTACTGCCCCACTAACCTTTCTGGGTAGGCCTATCATCCTGGAGTGAGTTTCTTGCTCCACCTCAGCCCATGCTGAGAGTTCCAGGTCATTCCCCAGTAAGCAATCTACAGGTAGGGTGTCTGTCACTGCCACTCTCATGGGCCCTGTGACATTACCCCAACTGAGCTCGACTACTGCCATGGGATGCCTTCTTTTCACTCCATGAACGTCTGTCACCTGATAAATGAAACCAGGGGTCAGTTGAGCAGAGTGGACCAGATGGTCAATCACCATGGTGATGCTGGCCCCTATGTCTCTGTATGCCTCAACTTTCTGACCATTGATAAAGGGCTCTTGTCTATACTTTCCCAAAATGTGGGAACCAGTAGTGAAGTTGGCAAACCCCATGCCAGTCTCACAGACAAGAGTGTTGTTAGGGGACCTGGCTAGGCCATAGTCCACCTGGTTTCCCAAAGTAATGCCCACTACATTCTTGGGGGCACTCCCACCACCTGGGGGATTACCACTAGTGGTAACAGGAGGTCTGGGAGTATTACTTGGGGGTATGTTCTCCTTATTGTGGTTGGCCTTGGGACAACTGCTGTCACTTTTATAGTGGCCTACCTGTTTGCAGGTATGACAATAAGGTTTCTTTTGGGTTTTGGGAGAAGTTTGGGACCCACCCTTTTCAGAGGAATTTTGGGGCCATGTAGTTTGATCAGAAGATTTATTCCCACCCTTCTCTTGAGGCTTGGTTGATTCCTTCTTTTGGTCCCTACCCTGGTTCTTAGGCCTGACCCTGGTTCTGACCCATTTGTCTGCCCTCTTACCCAATTCTTGTGGAGAGGTCAGATCAGAGTCTACCAGGTGTTGGTGTAATAACTGGTTCTGACAATTACTTAAGATTTGCTCTCTCATAATTAGATTATACAATCCTTTGAAATCAGTAACCTTACTTCCCAGTAGCCAGCCCTCAAAAGCCTTAGTGGCACAATC
The DNA here is from genome assembly GCF_964263255.1 of Lissotriton vulgaris. NCBI lineage: Eukaryota > Metazoa > Chordata > Amphibia > Caudata > Salamandridae > Lissotriton > Lissotriton vulgaris. Next base: position 214,256 of record NW_028241256.1, read on the forward strand.
AACAAAGTCAGTCCAATCCTGAGACTGAGTTTTCTCGGTATCTCTGAACATCAACCTGTACTGTTCAGTGGTTAAACCAAACCCATCAACCAGTGTATTCTTCAGGACTTGGTAATTGTTGGCATCCTCACCTCTAGTAGTGAGGAGCTTATCTCTACCTTTGCCTTCAAAGGAGAGCAACAAGATAGCTGCCCACTGACTCTGGGGGACACACTGTACAGTGCAGGCCCTCTCCAAAGCAGTCATCCATTTGAGGATGCCATCTCCTTGTTTAAAGGGGGGCACTATTTTACTCAGGTGTCTAGTATCTAAACTCCTGTCTTTCTTTCTAATGATAATGCTGCCACCAGTGGGCTCTAGCCCACACAATTTCTGCTCTCTAGCAAAGGCAAGCGTCTCTTTGGCCAGGGCAAGTTCTTCCCTTTCAATCCTCAGATTGGCTTCCCTCATCTTAGCTTCATGCTCCCTTCTCTTAGGGGATGACATCCCTCTATGAGAAGAGGCTTGAGAGCCATTGGTTTGAATGGATCTGTTAGAGCCTCTGGATAGAGACCTAACTCGTCCACTCCCAATGTTAAGTCTGCCTGAGAGTGGCCCTGGGGGCCCCCCAAATCCAGTCTCATGCCTACTTAAGTTGGACCTGGTGAGTCTCCTGACTTCTACCTGTCCCTTGTCTGCCTCATCCCCTGATAACTCATCTTCCTCCTCCTCCTCAGCATCATCTGCTGCCTGGAGGTGGCGGTCAGGGTCACCAAGGGTTCCCTTTAAGGGGGGCATATCCCCATCTGGATGAGAAGGATCTGTGTTAGCAGCCCTCCTAGCATCATAAGTCTCTAAGAGACCAATCAGAAAAGGAATGGTAGGGTTAGAACCCTGTTTTAGTTTCCTGGAGGTACACACTTGTCTCATCTCCTGGAAGCTAAGAGCAGCATATCTGGAAGGGACCTGTGGAGGGTCCACAACCACAAGAGGGGTCTCTGAAGACTCTCCGTGGTTAGACATGCTTCGAGTGTGGTGTAAGTGATGCACCTACCTACACTATTTGTTTGCCTACTGATCCCTTGCTAAGAGTTGTAGTCAAGGTGTGCTAAGCCTTGTTGAACTACAACAGCTGGTTCAGTAGAACTCAGAGTATTCTAAACTAAGTTATATGTACCTTATACTTATGTGATCTTTCACAAAGATATTCTTAGGATACGTGTGGCTCAGCAAGCTCAAATCCCAACCGCTGCTCACCAATGTGAGAAGTTGGCCTGATATATAATGTTCACTATTCTAGTGAGCACTTTGTATCAGTCCAAACAACCCTTATGGTGATTGGTTTTAAGTCAACCTTATAGACCAGCTATCCTAGTAGCATGGATATGAGCAGTCTTCGGGCTAAACTCTAGAGGGCGTGTTAAGCCAGCTGTTATACCATCACATATACCCCATGAACACCAAGTGAAAGGACACCACACAAGTGTTTTGAAAATAAACAGTGTATTTATTTAGATCACAACAGCCCTGTACTCTTTATGAGGACAGGGTACTAAGCACACAACAAAACTCTTACGAAAATACTTTAAGTTGCACAATTTACACAAATGCCCGAGGGGCACGAAAAACCATATACTATGAAAGTGGAATGCGAAATTACTAGCAGGTAAGTACTGGACTAATAGGCTTTGGAATCGCTAGGACTATGTTACTGAACCTTCAGATTACTAGTAGGAGGCCTAGGGGACTCGGGTGCAGAGTGTGCACTCTCATGCGGGATGCGGGACAAAGTCTATGGAGGCTAGTAAAAGTAAAGTTAGTGTTCTCGGGCGAACCCGACTAGGTAGGTTGAAAACGAAAGTGGATCTGGACCCTTGGATATTGAGGCAATGCTGGGGCACCAAAATGCAGAAGTTACCTAGCCCAGGGGCTGTGGCTGCATAGGTCTGAAAAGACGTCAGGAATCCTCGTTGACGAACCAGGAGCCTGAAAGAAGGAGTTGCTGGCAGGCGTCCAGTGAAGATTGTTCGAAGTGATCCAAGCCTGGATCGAAGATGGATGACACCTGAAAGCAGAGGGGACTAAGTTCTTAATCACTAGCCAGTGATCAGATGGGCAGCAGGATGGCACCGGATGGTAGTCACCTCGACCAGGTGAATGGGCGACGCTGGGCTCTGCAGTCTCCCGGACCAGGAGGCGTTGACGGCGACCAGGATGGAGATGCGAGCTGTCCCATGATGGTTGATGCTGTTGACGTCGCTGGACCCAGGATTGGGGCAACAAGTCTTGGCAAATTCAAGCCCACGCGGTGGACCTAAAATGGCGTCTGGAGTGGACCAGGAGGGTCCGGGGTGCTCCTCTTTTGGAAGGGAGCAAGGGCCAGTCTGGAGCAACCAGACTAGCAGTGGTGATGTCATCGGTCGTCGGCGGGAAGGCCACAAGCCAGCGGACTAGTAGCCAGACAACACGGTGAGCAGCAAAAATCAGAAGGGCCCCACGCAGATCTCGTGGATGCTGGGAGGCTGGACTTCGGTGCTGGAGCTGCTCAGGGTCGGGCCTTCTCGGACCCCAAAGCACTCACCAGAGGATCCCTTGGCGGTCGTGCTGGATAGAAGTCATGCAGTTCTGATGATGGCCGGTCCCTCGAGGTCTCGTCGCACCTACGGTTCTCAGCTTAGCTGTAGAGGTAGTTAGAGGTCAGAGGTGCCACGGAAGCCAGGTCTCGTCGTGCTGGTCGGTCAGATTCCGGAGGAAGGACGTGCAGCAAACCGCAGTGTTCTTAGATGGTGCCTGCGGATGCAGGGTGACTACTCCTTAGTCACAAGGGAGAAATCTTAAGAAGAAGTCGAGAGTTCCTTTCGTAGAAAGTAGTGTCTTGATTCAAAGATGATCTAATTTGGAAGGGTCCCCGCTCCTGCCTTTATCCTAAAGAAAGGGGTGGATACGCGACTAGGTCCTGCCCTAGGGGTGGGACCAGGAAGGGGGGTGGTTACACCCCTCTCCCATGCTGGACTTTCCCCAGGCCAGGGGCTGGTGTGCCCCTGGAACTGGTTCTAGCCGGCAGATGCGTAGTGAGCACCGGGGTGCCACTTGCAGTCACCTTCCTGTAAAGCCCTGCCTACCCAGGATACACAAAACCCTGTCTGGGAGGGTGCTAGCACCGCCCCTGACAGGAAACCCTTTGTCCATGCTCCCCTCGCTGGAAGGACTCCCAGCTGCAGGGGGTCAGACTCATGTCTGTGGTGGCAGCATCCATTTTGTCATGCTGAGGCTTGAGTTAACTTTAACCGGGGTTCACAGTTACATACATGTCGTGTACCTCTAGAAGGGTGGAATGCTAACCCCGTCGCCAGAATTGGTGTGGCGTTAGTATTCCAATTCGTATGACACCTTACTCAACATGTTTTGATAAAGCGATACCAGAGATAGCATTTAACCGCGAGGATTATAATGCACTTAAGAGTATATGGTATGCGTTATCATGGAACAGCTATTAGGACTTGGTTCTGCAAGCTGCAAACGGGCTCAGCTCATGCCAGAGCACCATCTCACACGATTCCAAGCACTCTGCCTTCAGGATTGTCAAGGCCTGCCATAGGAGTGACTGATAGGAATCTGTGTGTCCATTTTTAGGGTTAGATATAGGTATACTATATCTAAAGCAAAGGGTGATTACACCACCTCGCCCCAGCTGTCGTGCAGCCAGTTGTGTCAGATTTAGATGGCCAGCCAGGGGTGGCATAATACATGCTTCAGCCCCTGATAGGCCCTGGGTACACCTATGCCCTGAGTTACAGGGTCTGATAAGGTGGCCCAGCACCAATTGGAAATGTACCTAAGGTACATGGAATCCATTTTAGAGAGAGAGCAGTAGGCCTGGGGTCCTGATTGGCAGGGTCCCAGGCCAACTAAGTCAGAAAACCAGCAAAACACCAGGCAAAAAAGTTGGGGGCAACCATAGTCAGGTATTCACCTTCCTACACAGATCAGATGGGGTTCTTCCTTGTCGAGGGTATACTGATGATGAAGATGGATGCCATAGATGGACTGCTTCTTTCTAAGCAAAGAAGGGATCAGCAGAGTGTGCTACAATTGGAACTGTCCCCTTCAAGTGAGGCTGACTTTGAAAGCATGAGAGCTATGTGTCTTTCGCACAGGAGAACTGCTTGTGCACCCTGACAAGAGACAGCAGTGTTTTTTGGTTTTATATTTTCGGAGCTACAGTTGGCTGCCTTGGCAGTATAATTTACAGTTTCATTATTAGAGGTTTAAATGACACAAGCTGAATTATTTTTAGATATTTCACCTGAGTTCTTGTTTTAAGTAATGCAGTATGTGTAAAAAGAACAAAAAGAGAAAACCAGTTCATTATGATCTGCTTTGAATTCAATGTTTTTGAGTAGTCACTTTAACACGAGAGTTATTGATTATGTTTTTGATTCTGTAATGCAGTTTTTACTCTTTCAAATATGGCCTACAGTCTTGTATCCTTCACTCTGACAATTTAGTTTTTAAGGTTTTGCCTTTAAATGCGACATGCAATGTTTTAATGACAATCAGATCTTCAGTTAGACTTTATTTAGTTGCTGGTTATTAAGCATTGATACTGCTTTTACAGTTACCAGATACAGTGCCCCAATGATGCGGTCATAGCTGTGCCTTTAGTTCAGTGATTTTATTTTTGACATATGTGAATGGTGATGTTCAAGGGTCAAGGTGTGCTCTCCCTTTTTCGTTCCAGATCCATGGTATTTAGACCAATGGGGTATGATGGGTGAATCGAAGGTCAAGGGGTGGAATGTGCTGCATTTGCCATTTTACACGAGCTAAATCATATGTTGACCTTGATTCCATGCAATGCTCTGATCTTCCATTTTGTTGCATCGCACTTCCATTTTGAGCTGCCTTGACCTGAGGTTACACTTCAGCAGTAACATAAACATGTTATTCACGTAAACCAGTACAAGCAGGTGCGAGGCGTCTCGTGAGGATGACTCGTGAGGTTATGTTGTACCTTCAGAGTGTTTTCATGCATTCCATACTTATCGCTAGGACAGAGGGAGGATGGCCGTGCCAGTCTCCAAGGCCGGAGATTGGGAAAGGAATGTCTTTTGCCTCGACACCGCCTAAACAGAATCTGGCCAGGTCTGTCTGGGTGGGTCTGATGCAGAGATGGGGGCCAGCACTTGTGAATAGATGGGCGAGAGCGCCTGCTAGAGGCTTCTCGAACAGTTTGATTTAAGCTATAAAAAGCGGTGTCTGTGGGGTGGAGCTCAGGAACTCAGTCTTGGAGTGGACGCACTCGCGGGACAACTTTGGTGCCCGAAGAGATTACTCCCTGAGCCCCGGTCTGCAGGGTTCCCGACTTGGTGTTCAGTGCTTGGCCCAGGGATGTTGAAGTCTCCGGTGCTGCAAATGAATCTGGTGAGGTGCTTTGTACATTAACTGTTTATATACTTGTATGCAGAGTTTCATATTTATGTATATAGTGTGGTGTATTCATTGTTTATTGCCTTTCACTCGGTGCCTAAGACTTTATTAGTTTCAGTGTCTTATTGCCTTTGCCTACAATATTAATAAAGCTCATTTTTACCTCCAGTGGAGTGTTGGAGTTTCTCTGTGAGTAAGTGGTGTGCGTAAGTTCAGATTACGCAAGTGGGCAAAGCAATACAATTGTGTCTCATATTTGGATGTAATGCTGGCAAAAAGTAATGCTGTAAATTGGAAATGGCTCAGGTTTCTGCACTGTTTTGTAGTTTTGAAATAGTTAGGCTGTGTTCTGTCTCTTTAACTTTTTTGTGTTGTTGATGTGTTTTGGTAAAATGTATGGTTTTAAACTTTTTGTCCAGGATCACACTGAGTGTCTGTGTAAAATATATATATATATATTTGCACCTTTTTGTATAATCTCCCCTGTTTCTCCTACAGGCTATCTCTCTCTGCTTATCTCATTTTCTGTCTGTACCAACCCTCTCCCACTGCCTGCATCCTCTTATGTGTATCTGCAGAGACCTTTAATGTATATGGCTGCTGGTGTGTATTAGACAGCGCTTACATTTTAAATCTTTTCCTGCTCTGTCTGTAATCTCGCACCCTCTGTGTGTATCATTTTATCTCTGTCTTTACTAACTCTACCTGTGTATGCTCCAATTAGACTCTGCATGTAACATTTCTCTCATTGTTTTCAGTATTTCTTCTCTGTTGTACCATTTTATCCACTGTGTGTACCATGTCTGTGTCTACTTGCACTATCTTAGTCTCTGCTTCAACAATATCACCCTCTCTCTGCACCATCTTTTCTGTCACTGCACCATCTGTCTCTCTGCCTGAAGCTCTACACCATCAACGCTCTGTGTGTACCATGTCTGTATCTGCTTGCACTATCTGAGTCTGTGCTTAAACAAACTAACTCTCTCTCTGCACCATCTTTTCTGTGACTGCACCATCTGTCCCTCTACCTGAAGCTCTACACCATCAACGCTCTGTGTGTACCATGTCTGTATCTGCTTGCACTATCTGTCCCTTTGCGTACAGCCCTCCATCTTCTATACTCAATGTGTACCACGTCTGTGTCTGCTTGCACTATCTGAGTCTCCGCTTAAACCATCTCACCCTCTCTGTACACCACCTTTTCTGTGACTGCACCATCTGTCCCTCTGCCTGCAGCCCTACACCACCTATCCTCTATGTGTACCATGTCTGTATCTGCTTGCACTATCTGTCCCTCTGCCTATAGCCCTCCATCTTCTATCCTCAGTGTGTACCATGTCTGTGTTTGTTTGCACTATCTGAGTCTGTGCTTAAACAAACTCACTCTCTCTCTGCACCATCTTTTCTGTGACTGCACCATCTGTCCCTCTGCCTGAAGCTCTACACCATCAACGCTCTGTGTGTACCATGTCTGTATCTGCTTGCACTATCTGAGTCTGTGCTTAAACAAACTCACCCTCTTTCTGCACCACCTTTTCTGTGACTGCACCATCTGTCCCTCTGCCTGAAGCCCTACACCATCAACGCTCTGTGTGTACCATGTCTGTATCTGCTTGCACTATTTGAGTCTCTGCTTCAACCATCTCACTCTCTCTCTGTACCATCTTTTCTGTGACTGCACCATATGTCCTTCTGCCTGAAGCCCTACACCATCAACGCTCTGTGTGTACCATGTCTGTATCTGCTTACACTATCTGTCCCTCTGCGTACAGCCCTCCATCTTCTATCTTCTGTGTGTACCATGTCTGTGTCTGCTTGCACTATCTGAGTCTCTGCTTCATCAATCTCACCCTCTCTCTGCACCATCTTTTCTTTGACTGCACCATCTGTCCCTCTGCTTGAAGCCCTAAACCATCTGCAACATATTAGGCAGAGGGACCGATAGAGCAAGCAGACACAGACATGGTACAGAGGATAGAAGATGGAGAGCTGCAGGCAGAGGTACAGATATTATTATTATTATTATTTTGTAGCTTACAAAGTGCACGGCTACCCCCAACGGGGGTGTCCCCGCGCTGCAGACAGCCGATACCAGAGAGATTCATTGGCAGCTAGAACTTGGAAAAGAGCCAGGTCTTAAGTTTCCTCCGAAACAAGGATTCGGTGGGGAGAGATCTAAGCTCCAGCGGGAGGCCATTGCAAAATTTAGATGTGGTCACCACAAAGGCCCGACCTCCCATTCGTGCACGGCGGAAGCGAGGAGAGTACATCAGGCGAAGATGATTTGATCTCAGGTCGCGTACTGATTGAGTGATCTTAAGTCTGTGCCTCAGGTATGCCGGGCCTCGGCCATTAAGAGCCCTAAAGGCGATGATTAAAGACTTGAATTGTAAACGTTGACTCACTATGAGCCAATGTAATGTGGCCGGGAATGGTGTGATAGAGTGGCGATATGGGATATTACAGATCAGCCTGGCGGCGGCATTCTGCGCTATCTGTAAGCGCTTGATGAGATAGATATAGATAGATATAGCAGATATAGACATGGTACACACCGAGGGTAGATTGTGTAGGGCTGTAAGATGGTTGAAGCTGAGACTTAGATAGTGCAAGCATTCACAGACGTGGTACACACAGAGGATAGATGGTAGAGTGCTGTACGCAGAGGGACAGATAGTGCATGCAGACACAGACATGGTACAGACAGAGTGTTGATGGTGTAGTGCTGCAGACAGAGGTACAGATGGTATAGTCACAGAAAAGATGGTGCAGAGGGATGTGAAATGGTTGAAGCAGAAACCTAGATAGTGCAAGCAGACTCAGACATGGTACACACTGAGGATAGAAGATGGGGGGCTGTAGGCAGAGGTACAGATAGTGCAAGCAGACACAGACATGGTACACACAGAGGATAGATGGTGTAGGGCTGCAGGCAGAGGGACAGATGGTGCAGTCACAGAAAAGGTGGTGTAGAGAGAGGGTGAGATGGTTTAAGCGGAGACTCACATAGTGTAAGCAGACACAGACATGGTACACACAGAGGATAGATGGTGGAGTGCTGTAGGCAGAGGGACAGATTGTGGAAGCAGACACAGACATGGTACACATAGAGGGTAGATGGTGTAGGGCTGCAGGCAGAGGGACAGATGGTGCAGTCACAGAAAATATGGTGCAGAGAGAGGGTGAGATGGTTTAAGCAGAGACTCAGATAGTGTAAGCAGACACAGACATGGTACACACAGCGTTGATGGTGTAGGGCTGCAGGCAGAGGGACAGATGGTGCAGTCACAGAAATTATGGTGCAGAGAGAGGGTGAGATGGTTTAAGCAGAGACTCAGATAGTGCAAGCAGATACAGACATGGTACACACTGAGGATAGAAGATGGAGGGCTGTAGGCAGAGGTACAGATAGTGCAAGCAGATACAGACATGGTACACATAGAGGATAGGCGGTGTAGGGTTCCAGGCAGAGGGAAAGATGGTGCAGTCACAGAAAAGGTGGTGTAGAGAGAGGGTGAGATGGTTTAAGTGGAGACCAAGATAGTGCAAGCAGACACAGACATGGTACATACAGAGGATAGATGGTGGAGGGCTGTAGGCAGAGGGACAGATAGTGGAAGCAGACACAGACATGCTACACATAGAGGGTAGATGGTGTAGGACTACAGGCAGAGGGATAGATGGTGCAGTTACAGAAAAGATGGTGCAGAGAGAGGGTGAGATGGTTCAAGCAGAGACTCAGATAGTGCAAGCAGACACAGACATGGTACACACAGAGGGTAGATGGTGTAGGGCTGCAATCAATCAATCAATCAAAGACATTTATAGAGCGCACTACTTACCCGTAGGGTCTCAAGGCGCTTGGGGGGGGGGGGGTGCCGTTACTGCTCGAACAGCCAGGTCTTGAGCTTCTTCCTGAAGGAGAGGTGGTCTTGGGTCAGGCGCAGGTTGGTCGGGAGGAAGTTCCAGGTCTTGGCAGCCAGGTAGGAGAAGGACCTTCCTCCTTTTGTCGCTCTTCGGATGCGGGGGACGGCGGCGAGGGCGTGGCTGTCTGATCGGAGGTGGCGTTTGGGAGTGTAGAAGTTGATTCGGTTGTTGAGGTAGCTCGGGCCTTGATTGTGTAGGGCTTTGTGTGCGTGGGTGAGGAGACGGAAGGTGATTCTTTTGTTGACGGGGAGCCAATGCAGGTCTCTCAGATGTCCGGAGATGTGGCTGTTTCGTGGGATGTCGAGGATGAGTCTGGCTGAGGCGTTCTGGATCCGCTGGAGTCTCTTCTGGAGCTTGGCAGTGGTTCCGGCGTAGAGGGCGTTGCCGTAGTCCAGTCGGCTGGTGACGAGGGCCTGGGTGACAGTCTTCCTGGTCTCGGTGGGGATCCACCAGAAGATCTTCCGTAGCATGCGCAGGATGTTGAAGCACGACGAGGAGACGGCGTTGACTTGTCTGGTCATGGAGAGGGAGGAGTCCAGGATGAAGCCCAGGTTGCATGCGTGGTCCGTCGGTTTGGGTGCGGTGCCCAGGGCGGGGGGCCACCAGGAGTCGTCCCAGGCGGAGGGCGAGGAGCCCAGGATGAGGACCTCCATCTTGTCTGAGTTCAGCTTCAGGCGGCTGGTCGTCATCCACTCGGCTACATCTTTCATCCCTTCGTGCAGGTTGGCTCTGGCGGCGGCGGGGTCGTTGGTCAGGGAGAGGATCAGCTGGGTGTCGTCGGCGTAGGAGATTATGTTGAGGTTGTGTTGGCGTGCGATGGCCGAGAGGGGGCTCATGTAGACGTTGAAGAGGGTGGGGCTCAGCGAGGATCCTTGAGGGACGCCGCAGATGACTTAGGTGGCCTCTGACTTGTACGGTGGTAGGCGGACTCTCTGTGTTCTTCCGTCGAGGAAGGAGATGTGAAGGACTGGGTTCTGTAGGACCCAGCGGTGCCAGGGCACAACACCTGAAACCTTCGTGGGTAACCTGCTCCGGCGTACGAATGACAGAGACACGGGACACTTCCTTTGGCGTCAAAGATTCAAGGTTTATTTACTGCAGGGAATACAGTAATCACGACAAGCAGCACACGTGCAACTTGGGGAGACTGCTTCAAATTGGTTCTGTAGATCGCTCCTTTTATACAGTTTTTACCAATAAGACAACATGGTACACAAAAGTTTACAACCCGGTTCCCACCATCATCCCCCAGAGGGGTCGCTTTGGTCATTTTGAAAACACACAAGGTCCGGATCATAAGTGCGGAAACATTTGGCGGTTCCCAACTGTAAAAACCCATCTTCCCAACATTAGTGCATTCCAATCGGTAATAAACAGATCGAAAATAGGAACAAAGACAGGTGCAGAGGAAGACGGAGACAGTGGGGGATTCGGAAAGGGTGTAAAAGGGGAGGTATCGGGAAACACGAGATACAGGCATCAAAGAGACATGCCTAATGAGATGCACGGCTGAAACAATAAGTCCGTGCGGCAAGATGAGCCTCGAGCGGTGCCATCTGCCTTACAGTAACATCCCCCTCGTCATAAAGACACTTCCAAAGGACATGTGTCTTCCGCAAATATCTTGGGAGTCCCAGGGTCGCGAAGCGGACAACGTCCGTTCGCTGGCTACTTGAGGGCAAGAGACAAAATGGATGCCGTATCTAAGATGGAACCCGTGGGTACAGATAGTAATACCCACGTAACAGACGAACGGTTTAGGTTAGCGCAGCGAAACTGCGCACACTCATTAAACTCGTCATTTGCGGTTCATAGATACCAGACTCGACCATTATTCGTGCGAGTCGAATGCACCACTTATAATTGTCACGGAACCTCAGACGCTCCTTTTGCCCTCATGTAGGCAAGCACTAGTCGGAATCATATTCGATATTCATCAGACCCTCGAGATGTTGCTGTAGCATAGCTCTGTCCAATCGAGTCCCATTGGTAACAGGTGGCTGTCTCATACACGTTGTAGCACAGAGGCCACATAAGGCAGGACCACACTGCACACAAAGGCAACACGTGAACAGGAACACCACAACAACCCCGATGATCATCATAATCTTCCAACCCCAAGTCGACATCAGGCCCCAAAACCATCCAAGTAGCGTCCAATCCCCTACTTCCACGTGTATGGATTCGGAGATTTTATGCAACTTCGAGATGGCTTGATAAACAGTCGGAGCATTATCTGGAATGAAAATGCAGCAGCTCGAATGGATCACCTTACATACCCCACCTCGATCTGCTAAGATGACATCTAAAACCATTCGGTTTTGTAACGTCATAAGTCTATCCGCCTGAAGTTCCGTGGTGATATTACCAAGGGCACTGGCAGTAATATTAGCTGTCGATTCTACCACTCGAGTCAATTGTCTCAGGTTCCTACTATTAACCATAGGTCCCCAAAACGGGAGGAAACCCTTGAAAAAGTCTCCTGCCTCTTGACCGGCAGTATCCTCTTCGCTAATTACGCCTCGCACAACTCTAGTCTTATGATAATCGGCATCTACAGTGAACGTCGGAGGCAACAGATTTGCAATGAAGCATGAGCCCATGAAGTCAGCGGGCAACCATGCATATGCACGATCATAGCAGATAAAGTATGTACCCTTGGCAGCCAGAAACACAGGGGACGAGACCATCGGCAGTATGTAATTTTCAATGCAAGCACTTGCTCCAAGTCGGGCTTGCGATCTTCGACCACGACCCATGAGACAAAAATTACCAGTGTGGGGTACGACCCATATTGGAGGCGAGCTTTTAAGCTGCTTTTCGCTAGTGAACGCACTATATTCACCTCTACTTAGGACCCTATAGGCTTGTACCTCTTCTTCGGGAATAAGCGAGGGATCATAGATATGACTATCTAAATCCTCTATTGCTATTGACAAAGGTTTTTGATACGAGGTAGGACCAGAGTAGGGGGAACGTGGTTCTCGAATGGGGTGGAAACCCAGTGCGCTTCGAAACATTGTTTGAAATGCTCGAGCAGACCCTTGGGAGCTGTATGGTAACACCAGATATGGAATTCCCTTATCCGTAGTATGTGGCATCAATCCACACACCCAACAATTAGTAGTGTTAACCACTAACTGATGTTGATGAAGGAGCTGAATAAAGGAATTGTTGCGGAATTCTACACGTCTAGCCTGTTCGTGTTCGGGTAACATATGAAAGGAATGAGGGGAAACAGTAGAGGTAAGTTTAGGGTCAGGGGTAGGAGTAGGTGTAGCAGAAAGTAAGAAGTAAGACATCGTGTAATACACCCCACCCGCCAAAAGTGCAGAAGCAGTCAAAAACAATACAAACAGTTGGAATATAAAACATTTGGTACGACTGAATTGCTGCAGCTTGAATCTATGAGCTTGTGCTCCTTCCAAATCGTTCAGCTTCGAGAATGCCATTCCCTACGACCGTCCGCAACGTTTCTTGACGCACTTCGTTCTGTGTAGCAATAGTCAATCCCTAGGAGTTCCCAGGAACCGACGGCCTTTAACCTAGCGTCAAGACCTACTATTCAGAAGGAAGTACGCGCGCGGCCCTACGGCCTTCAATGCACAATATGTATATATATATGCAAAAAACAAAGTCTCTCAGCTGTGGAAGCAAAAAGTATAAGGAATGAAGCTTAATATATATATAGGAATAATTTACAGTAATATGAATGTTCAAAACTGATCACGGAAAACGGGATAATGCAGTTGTCAATACAGCAAAGCAGGATCTTTTATTATTTCTTAGTACGAGATCGTAGAAAGTATCGGGTTTTCCCAGGACGTGTCTGCTCGTCGAACAAAGGATCCGTTGAAGAGGCAGCGTCCTGCTGATCAGTTGGGTGTTCTGGTCTTGAGTCCTTCGATGATAATTGTTCAACAGTGTCTTTCTGCTGCGCTGAGGTTTCTCCAACAGGCTGTGCGTCGCTAAAAGGCACAAACACTGGCAATGCTTCGGTTTCAGTTGATGCAATGCCTTTCTTCACCCACGGGTCTGCCGGCAAAGGGATGGGGACTCGCTTGGTATGGGTGGCATGCACCCAATTCTTGCGTCCCTCAAGACGAACGGCAGTCCTCGTGGCCAGGAGCACCTGATAGGGTCCAGTAAACCTCGGGTCCAGGTTATTCTTGCGTGAAAAATTTCTTGTCACCACCCAATCTCCGGGCTGGAGCTGGTGGCCTGGACCCTCCGTCTGCGTCGGCAATGCGTCGTAAACCTGTTGGTGAATTAACCTCAGTTTAGCAGTCAAGTCATGTAGATAATCGATCAACATTGGGTACTCAAGATCAGAGAACATTCCTGGCCTAGGAACCCCCCACACATTCGCAGGACGGCCGAACACTATTTCATAGGGACTAAGCCCTACTCGGGAGTGTACAGTCGCCCTAGTTGACAGTAATGCTAAAGGTAAAGCGTCAGGCCACGAAAGACCAGTCGTAGCCTGAATCTTCGCTAGCTTTAGTTTAAGGGTGCCGTTGTACCCTTCAACCAAACCAGCTGACTGGGGAGGATTGGCGCTGTGGAATTTCTGATTAATTCCAAGGCCCTTACACACACTCTTCATCACACTACCCACAAACTCACTTCCGTTATCTGACCACACGACTCTAGGCATTCCGTACCGAGGAAAATATTCCTTCAGTAGGATTTTCGCAGTGGACAAAGCAGTATTGTCTTTGAGAGGATAGGCCTCGATCCATCGGGAGAATGCGCAAACCACAACTAAAACGTATTTCAAGTTATTGCATCGCTCCATATGGATGAAGTCCAATTGAATCACCTCAAAGGGACATGAAGGGGTAGCAAAACTGCCAGGAGGAGTTGGGGTTCCTTTGCCAGGATTGTACATCATACACACCATACAATTCTTCACCAGACGTTCAGCACATTTCGTGATACCATCATTCTTCCATACAGGAGACAGCAACTTACAAATACCTTTCGCGCTAATATGTGCTAACCCATGTGCCATTGTCACAACGGCCAGCACATACGCATCGGGCAACAACCATCTTTTCTGATCCGACAAATCAATCCAGCAACCATTCACATCCAACTTTCCCGTGCTTTCTTTCCACTTCGCCTTTTCAGTCTCGGTGGCCTCATTCTGAATTTCTTTCACACTCTCAATAGTGTCTTCACACATGCTCGATTCTGTAGGCCACCTAACCGAACTCGTCACATACATCCGAGTGTTAAGGTTCCGGGCAGTCTCCTTAGCAATCTCGTCTGCAAACTCATTACCACGACCAACATCATCCGTCACCTTACGATGCGCACTACATTTAACGATCGCTACTTGCTTAGGCAACGTCAGTGCATCCAAAAGATCATTCACAAGTTGGCCATGCTGAATCTTCGTACCATGCGACGTCAAGAAACCTCTCTCTCTCCACAATCGTCCAAAACTGTGTGCGACGCCAAATGCGTATTGGCTGTCGGTAAACACATTCACACGTTTCCCTTTTGCTAAAACACATGCTCTAGTGAGAGCAATCAATTCTGCAGCTTGGGCAGAATTCTGATTCAACCTTGCAGTCTCAACAACAGTATTCAACGTTACAACAGCATAAGCAGTAGTCACATCACCATTCGGCAACTTAAAACATGACCCATCCACATACAGTGTACCGTCCGGATCTTCCAATGGGGTGTTTTTAAGGTCCACTCGACCTTTTGTTTCTTCCTCTGTCCTCAAGTAGCAGTCATGCTCTGCTACTTCATCTGACTCTGTGCTAATTGGTAACAAAGTTGCCGGGTTCAGAACATTACAACGTTTTATCTGAATGTGGCTTGCCAACAACGTCAACTCGTACCCAGACAACCTCGCACTCGTCAAGTGCTGAGTTTTCGTACGATTCAAAAGAGTATCGACTGCATGCGGAACCATCACCGTAAGCATATTATCCATGACCAATCCTGCTGATTGTCGGATGGAGACCGCAGCTGCCGCAGTTGCTCTCAAACAACTCGGCAATGCTCTAGCTACTGGGTCCAAGGTCGAGGAAAAATATGCGCATGGACGTTGCTTACCACCAAAAGGTTGCGTTAAGACACTCAAAGCACAACCTTCCCTCTCGTGAACATATAATGTAAATGGCTTGCTGTAGTCAGGAGTACCCAACACAGGAGCCGAACACAATGAATCACGTAATTCAGAAAAACTTTTCTGACATTCTTCCGTCCATGGTAAAGGAGTTGTAACATCCTTACACGTAAGAGCCACCAATGGTTTCGCTAGCAATGAAAAATTAGGAATCCATTGCCTGCAGTACGACGTGATACCTAGAAAGGCACGCACATCTCTTTGGGTTTTTGGCACAGCCATTCGCGCAATCGCTGCAATCCTCTCTGGGGTCAACCTCCTTCCCTCCTTTGACAATAAGTGACCTAGATAGGTTACTTCTTGACAACAATATTGGAGTTTAGTAGGTGACACCTTGTGATTCAATTCACAGAGATGTTGCAGCAACGACACTGTAGCAATTTTGCAAATGTCCTGAGTATCGGCAGCCACCAATAAATCGTCGACGTATTGGATTAAGGCTTCACCAACCGGCAACCGAAACGCATCCAGTTGACCCTTCAAGGCTTGACTGTAAATCGATGGACTTTCACAGTAGCCCTGAGGAGCGCGCTTGAACCGGAAACTGCGTCCACCGAGAGAGAAACCGAAAAGGTCCCTGCTCTCTTCGGCAATCGGGATGCTAAAAAACGCATTTTTCAAGTCAATCACCGAAAACCACGATGCAGAAGCTGGAATCAGAGTCAGTAGCGCCGTGATGTCAGGCACAACAGGGAATTGAGGGACCACTATTTTATTCACCTCCCGTAAATCGATAACAAAGCGATAAACAGGCGGTTTGGAAGGATCCGTACGTTTAAGAATGGGCAGCACAGGGCTGTTGCACACGTTTCCCCGAGTCTCTTCAATAACATCTTTCTCGATCAGATCATAAATGATCGCTAACAACGCTCGTTCACCATCAAGAGAGATACGATACTGGGGAATACGTGGCAAACGCACATTAGATTTCAACTGAACAACATAAGGGGAGATATCAAGTAGGCCCACGTCATTCGGACCCGTCGCCCACAAAGACGCAGGAAGAGAACTCAATTCCGGTGGAAGCTTATCAAGAGACAAATACATAGGAGAGACAACCCTTTCTCCTAACGTAAGCTTTACACCCGCAGGAGAACAATACAAAGTTGCATACAAACGTTTAAGCAAATCCAGGCCCAAAAGGTTTTCACCACAACCAGTAGTCAAAATTAACGGAGCCTGAAGCTCACGTGGCCCAATTGTAAGGGGCAAAGGGCGCGAAACTGGATTGCTAACGGGGGCGCCAGAGAATCCAACGGAAACATTTGTTAAGCCAGACAAAGGTGCGCCAGGCAGTTTCGAATGCTGAATGGAACTTTTAGCTGCACCAGTGTCCAACAGAAAAGGCTCAACGACGCCTGATGTAGCAACTGCGACGTAAGGCCCTCTCTGATCAACCGGAACTGATACCACTCCCTCTCCTTGTCTTTGGCTGTCCTAGTAATTACTGTCGTCAGTTCCCTGATCGACGTAATAGTCGTCTACATTGTACTGCGCAGATCGTCCTTGCGATGATCCACGTTGATCGAAACAATTATTATTATTAGAGGAGTTATCAGAACGATCATTCTGAATACCACGACCTCTACCACGTGGTGCCTGCTGCGAACCACCACGACCTCCTCTAGATGAGTTACCACTATTTTGTTCATTCAAAACAGGGCAATTGAATTTAATATGTCCCTCCTGTCTACAATAAGCACATTGATTATACCCTAACGACGATCTTTGGGAGGAGGAATCATTACGCGTTTGAGATCGGTTTGATTGCGACTGTGATCTATTCTGTTGAGATGCATTCTGATTTGAACGCGGAGGATATGCTTGTTGAAGCAACACTTTAGTCTTAAGCTCTTTCGTCTTTTTATCAGCACGGTCGTTCTCTTCTTTCTCTCTGTTCTCATAATATTGTGCTGTGGCCAATATCTGAGCTGAAGTAGAAACGGCCCATGCACTTTCCGAATTCTTTAATTTATTGCTCAAATCGGGCAATAAGTTTGAAACAAATTTATCCACAAACAATCGCTGACCACCCTCGGTACCCATATCCTGTCCACTATGGTCAATGAATGCTTCCTCGAACCTCGTAAAGAAGTCGGAAACACTCTCGTCCTTCTTTTGCTTACAAGCTGACAATTTGTCCCAATTTACCCTCATGGCTGGCATAAGAGTTTTCATTAATGTTATTATTCGTTGAGGAAGATCAACAATCAGTTGGTCGGGTTTAGCAGCAGCCGTTTGTCCGGCATCTGCCGCTACAATGGCAGCCCAAGCACCACCTAATTCATTCGGATGGTTTTCATGACGAATCTTAGCCCATACCGGTTGCGGTACAACATTGCCGAACAACATGTCGATATTGGCGAGGTTCATTACCGTAGCATCCACGAGCTGCGATAATTCCTTGTAATACCCTGTAGGATTTTTGCGAGGGTCAGGCAAAGATTGCTTCACCTGTAACACTTCCGAGCGTTTCCATGGAAGATGTATCCATATTCTCTGAAAATGCCCCACTGTCGTCGGAGGTTGAGCATTAGGATTAGGTGGTATCCAAACCGGTGGCACTTCACGCATGGGAAACTGACCAGACTCATCTGGCAGTCTTTCAACATCCTCAATAAACAATGCATGAGGGATCGGAGCGGGGCGAAAAGATAGCAACCGCTCAATAGCACGTCGAACATTAGTATCCACTATCAGTCCATTTGAGAACTGAAGCTGAAGATCAGACAAAGCGGCCAGCACCTCGTCAGGCGCATCAGCCGATATCTGAACGCGAAGAAACTTACACATTTCATCAAACACGTATCTTTGGGTTGGTATATTGAATTGACAAAACGTTTCGAGTACAACACGTGGCGGGTTTCTAAGAGGGTTTACCATCCAACCCATCGCCATATTATATAGTGCAACGCGTTCTCTGTTCCCAGGAAGCTGACTACGTCTCTGAGGACCATCGGAGCTAGCGGACCCATGAACAGGCCCGAGCGAATGACAGAAACTAGCTGCAAGAGGAGAATTACGAGAACGAGTAGAGGGAGAAGTATAAGATACAGGACTAACGAGTGAAGGAGTAGAAACAGTAGCAACAGCAGGAGTTAACAAAACAGGAGCAACAGCGGGAGCAGGAGTATGTGGAAGTGGAGGAGCAGTAGGGATAGAAACAGGCAAAGGAGCAGGAACAGTCGGAAGAGCGGGTGCAGGTTGAGGAACAGGCGGAGGAATAGGTACGGCGGGAACCACAGGAGCTGCGGTACCCTGCATGTAGGGAGGTGGCGACTTCATAAGATAAGACATTAAAGGATCCTCAACTGGCTCTTCCTTCTTTTCTGACTCCGTAGGCAAAGCGGGATAACATTTATCTATGGTCATGCGCTGTAATCTATCAAACACTTCCTTATCCTTATCCTCCTTATTACGCTGATATTGCTCTGCTTTCTTCACTATGGTAGCAACATTATCTCGCTGATTTCGTTTATTTTGTCTAATTTCCTTCTGTCGGGCTTCTTTGCGCCACAACCGAAAGGCATCAAACATGGCCGGCCTTGATTTTCTTTCGAACAGTTTAATCTCTAAATTATCTAAGATCGGGGCCTCAAAAACACTCACACAGCGTTAACAACAAAAACACTCGCTAAAGTGTCAACAACCAAGAACTCTGGGAGCGACCCACAAATACTTAACTCAAAGATCAATGGCGTCACCAGGAAGGCCCGTCTATCGTCTCGCTCTACCAAGGTCTACGCCAGGCGCCAAAACAGGTCTACAGTCAGGGCAGCAGTCCGTCGCAGCCGTCAGGAGGTGGGAATCTTCGCGGGAAAAGTCTTCGGGCCACTTATTTTGACAACAGGATCGATGAAGCGGGGTGCACCTTCCCTTGGTGATTTCACACGAAGTTCCTCACGATCGTCGGGCTTGGACCGGTACCACTGATGCAGCCCCACGAAGGGCGCCAACTGAAGGACTGGGTTCTGTAGGACCCAGCGGTGCCAGGGCACAACACCTGAAACCTTCGTGGGTAACCTGCTCCGGCGTACGAATGACAGAGACACGGAACACTTCCTTTGGCGTCAAAGATTCAAGGTTTATTTACTGCAGGGAATACAGTAATCACGACAAGCAACACACGTGCAACTTGGGGAGACTGCTTCAAATTGGTTCTGTAGATCGCTCCTTTTATACAGTTTTTACCAATAAGACAACATGGTACACAAAAGTTTACAACCCGGTTCCCACCATCATCCCCCAGAGGGGTCGCTTTGGTCATTTTGAAAACACACAAGGTCCGGATCATAAGTGCGGAAACATTTGGCGGTTCCCAACTGTAAAAACCCATCTTCCCAACATTAGTGCATTCCAATCGGTAATAAACAGATCGAAAATAGGAACAAAGACAGGTGCAGAGGAAGACGGAGACAGTGGGGGATTCGGAAAGGGTGTAAAAGGGGAGGTATCGGGAAACACGAGATACAGGCATCAAAGAGACGTGCCTAATGAGATGCACGGCTGAAACAATAAGTCCGTGCGGCAAGATGAGCCTCGAGCGGTGCCATCTGCCTTACAGTAACATCCCCCTCGTCATAAAGACACTTACAAAGGACATGTGTCTTCCGCAAATATCTTTGGAGTCCCAGGGTCGCGAAGCGGACAACGTCCGTTCGCTGGCTACTTGAGGGCAAGAGACAAAATGGATGCCGTATCTAAGATGGAACCCGTGGGTACAGATAGTAATACCCACGTAACAGACAAACGGTTTAGGTTAGCGCAGCGAAACTGCGCACACTCATTAAACTCGTCATTTGCGGTTCATAGATACCAGACTCGACCATTATTCGTGCGAGTCGAATGCACCACTTATAATTGTCACGGAACCTCAGATGATCCATTCCAGTGCCTTCTCCTGGATTCCGACGTTACTGAGGCGCTGCACTAGGGTGCGGTGGCAGACAGTGTCGAATGCCACGGAGAGGTCTAGGAGGATGAGGGCCGCTGTTTCTCCGTTGTCCATCAGGGCTCGGATGTCGTCGGTGGCAGCGATGAGGGCGGTCTCGGTGCTGTGGTTGGCTCGGATGCCAGACTGTGAGGGGTCGAGGGATCCATTAGTCTCGAGAAAGGCGGCCAGCTGTTCGTTGACGGTCTTCTCGATGACTTTGGCTGGAAACGGGAGGAGCGAGATGGGGCGGTAATTCTTGAGTTCGGTGGGGTCTGCTGTAGGTTTCTTGAGTAGAGCGCTGAGTTCGGCGTGCTTCCAGCTCTCCGGGAAGGTGGCGGTGTTGAAGGAGGTGTTGATAATGTCCCGCAGGTGGGGTGCGATGACAGCGTCGGCCTTGTTGAAGACGTGGTGAGGGCAGGGGTCGGTCGGAGATCCGGAGTGGATGGAGTTCATCATGCGGACGGTGTCTTCGGTGCTGATCGGAGTCCAGGCGCGGAGGGTGGTGGTGGGGGGCGGTGGTTCGGTCGTGGAGTTCGTCGATTGAGTGCTGAAGCTGTTGTGTATGTCCGTGATCTTGTTGTGGAAGTAGGAGGCGAGGGAGTTGCAGAGGTCTTGCGATGGGGTGATGTCGTTGTTTCCGGCGTTGGGGTTGGTGCGCTCTTTCACGATGTTGAAGAGTTCCTTGCAGTTGTGTGCGTTGTTGTCCAGCCGGTCCTTGAATGCAGTTTTCTTGGCGGCGCGGATCAGTTGGTGGTGCTTCCGGGTGGCAAGCTTGAGGGTGGTCATGTTGTCCGGTGTTGGTTCCCTTCTCCAGACTTTCTCGAGGGCTCGGCAGTTCTTCTTGGAGCTCTTGAGTTCGTCGGTGAACCATGGGGCTTTCTTGCTGCCGGGTCTGCTGGGCGGGGTCCTCAGAGGGGCGAGTTCGTCCGCGCAGTTGCTGATCCACTTCGTGAGGTTGTCGGCGGCCTGGCTGGGGTTCGCTGAGCTGGCAGGAGGGTGCTGGCTCAGGGAAGCGGTGAGCTGGTCGGTTGTGATCTTGTTCCAGCTTCTTCGGGCAACCTGTTGCTGGTGGTGGTGGATCGTCGTTCTTTTGAAGGTGAAGTGGACGCAGCTGTGGTCCGTCCAGTGGAGTCCTGTGGCATGGCTTAAGGCGATGTCTTTGCTGGATGAGAAGACGGCGTCGAGTGTGTGTCCGGCGAGGTGGGTGGGGGTGGACACCAGCTGCTTGAGTCCGAGGTTGGTGAGGTTGTCGAGCAGGGTGATGGTGTTGCGGTCGTTGTTGTTCTCCAGGTGGAAGTTGAGGTCCCCCAGGAGGATGTAGTCAGCGGAGGGGAGGGCATGCGGGCTGACGAAGTCGGCAATGTCCTCGCTGAATTGTGTGCGTGGTCCCGGGGGTCGGTAGATCAGGGTGCCTCTGAGGGTGGTCTTCGGGTCGGTGTGGATCTGGAAGTGCAGGTGTTCGGCGGTGGTTAGGGTGTCATCGGTGTTGGTTGTGATGCGGATGGTGTCTCTGTGGATGACGGCGATGCCTCCTCCCATCTGGTTGGCTGTGCTGTCCCTCCGGGTGATCTTGTAGCCCTCTGGGATGGCGATGGCGATGTCAGGCGCTGAAGAGGCGTTCATCCAGGTCTCCGTGAGGAAGGCAACGTCAGGGGCTGTTGTGTCGAGGAGGTTCCAGAGTTCGATGGCGTGTCTGTGGACGGAGCAGGTGTTGAGCAGGATGCACTTGAGGTGGTTTCTGCTGGTGTTCGGCTTGGCGGGTGCTGGTGCAGGGCAGGTCCGGATGCAGGTGACCTTGCAGGTGTGGCAGCTGAAGGGTCCGTGGGTGCAGTCAGAAGGACAGATAGTGCAAGCAGACACAGTTATGATACTCACAGGGGTGTGAGACTACAGGCAGAGAAGGAAAATATTTAACATGGTAGCGGTGTGAAGCCTCTGTCTGTACCCTCTCATGTGCTTCTTTAGAGGCCTATTATGATATGGCTGCTGGTGTGTATTAGAAAGTGCTACCATGTTATATTTTCCCCTCTCAGTCTGTAGTCTTGAACCCTCTGCCTGTATGATTTTGTGTCTGTTTGTACTTTTTCTCCCTCTGTGTGCTACATCACCTTAATGAAGAAGTGAGTCATGATTTAGGTGATGTAGTTGTAGAAAGTCCTATATAGTATGTGTTTCTGGCATCTTAGTTTTCAGATTGTGTTCATGCTCTGCAATTTATATGTTTGGTGTGCTGTTGAAATGGAAAAGCAACTGTGTCTGTAGCATGTAGTAATCATTTCAGTGAATTTTATTTGTACATTCCCAGTCACACTTTGACTCACTACACTGCTTTAAAATCACTTCATTGTCCTAAACCATGAAACTCCATTCATACATACAAAAATATTCTAAACTCTTGTAACACAACTGCAGTGTTGTAAAGCCTGAAAGAATATTCCCACCAAGACTCTGTTTGATTGTATTAACCATTTTACTGAATTGGAAGGGATAGTGTTATGTGTGTAAGATCACAGTGTGAGTCTGTTTTGATTTAAGAGGAAGGTGGCAGAATAATGTGTGTAGTTAGTGTGTTTAAAAATATGGGAATATATGTACTTATCAAATTGATAAAGGTAGTTTTTTATTATCTATTAGTGAAAACGATATAATTACGTGTTTTTATTTTTTTGCAAGGACCAGCAACATTATCTTATTGGTGCAATGGAAGAGTATCCAGAGAACGTTTGCTTTGAATTTTGAGATCTCAGGCGAATTAATAGAGGATGTCAAAGATGGACCTTTTCCAGAGGAAATTGATACTGAAAATGAAGATTTCTTTGATGAGAGTTTGGACAGTGATTTTGTGGAAGCGGTGGAAGATTTTGAATTTGAAGATGGAAATTTTGTATTTTATGAAAATGAAATACCGGACGAAGTCATGTTGGAAGTTTTATTGGAATATGAAATGTTTGATGAATACATTTATAATTTATAATTTATGAGAATAGACGTTCTGATGAAGTGTGTTAGGCTTTAGGGTATGTAGTATTAGAAACTGCTATGCAGTATGTCTGTCAGGCCTGTTAATTAGGAAATAGTCTCCATGCTGTGTACTGGAGATCATGGCTGTGTTGTAGAAATGCCATAGCAAGTTTCTCTGTAGCATGTAGTAATCATTTCACTTCCTCGGTGTATGTGTTTAAAGATATGGGAATACATGTACTCCTGGAGTGAGTTAGACTTTAGGACATGCAGTGCTTTATACTTCTGGCCGTTGTATGATACCATATACTGACTACATACAACTGTGTTGCTCTAAAGTCAGAAATATGAATCTCACCATGACTCTCTACACTGTCAAAACATCACTGCACTGTTCAGAACTCTAAAACACCACTGCACTATCATGAACTTAAAAACAGCAGTGACTGTATGATTTGCAACTCTGCTCAGGCACTGTTGCTGTACTTTCAACTTACTTATAAAGTGAATCAGTGTTTACATCATGTAGTTGTTGTAATTGATATGTAGTATGTTAGTAGTGGTCAATAACATGTTTTTTTCCCTTAACAATAGATTTAACCACATGGCTGCTAGGCGTTTTCCCGTCCTGTGCTGAAAAAACCAAAATCACGGTAATTCATGACGAGCTGGCCTTGTCATCCGCGCACGGCAGGTAAGCACCATGACGAGCCCAGCTCGTCATTAGCTTCGAAGGGGTTAAAGAAAAGACTAAAGAAAATGAAGTTGCCCTCAAAGGAGGTGAAGAGAAGGAAATATAAAAAGGATCACTTTGCCAAAAGCACACAATTACAAGATGCATCAAGACAACCAATTGGCTCTATCTAAACGACGTACTAAAAAAATGTAATTGTGGGGAAGGCTTCCGTAGAACAATTAAACTCTTATATAATACACCTTCTGCTAGGATAATGATTAAAGGGGGTTTATCTGAAGCCTTCAACATAACTAGAGGCACAAGGCAGGGCTGCCCGCTCTCCCTGCTCCTTTTCAACTTATATATCGAACCGTTCGCTCAAATTCTAAGGAACGAGGCTAATATTCCATCTTTTAGCTATGGAGAGTGGGAAAAGCGGGTATCTTTATACGCTGATGATATCCTGGTCTGTACATCTAATCCAGTTAAGGCATTCCCAGTTATTATCGCATGTGCAAAAGATTTTGGTCAGATATCGGGATATGACATAAATTCTAGCAAAACAGAGATTATGGTATGGAACCTTCCAAATATTCAGTTAGAGACAAATATTTCAATATCAACATCAATGCGCTATTTAGGAATAAGAATAACACAGGAAGTGGACAAGATTGGATCAAACAACCTTGAAAGAATACATATTGAAAGTAAAAAACTTCTAAAGTCTTGGACACATTTACCACTCTCTATAATGGGTAGAATAAATCTAGTTAAAATGTGTATTCTCCCCAAGTTTACTTTTATTTTTAACACCATCCCAACTGCATTTGAGCAGAAACAAATTGAAAAATTTCAAAAAGAAATTAACTCCTTTATATGGAATTATAAAACAACACGAATAGCATGGAAGAAATTAAGAAGAAGAAGGGAAAAGGGGGGACTTGCACTCCCAGACCTTTTGTATTACTCATGGGCCTTTCAGATGTCACACTCGAGGATGCTATTGAAGACACCATCTAACATAACTTCTAATTCCATGTACAAAGCAATATTATTGGGGGCAAACTTAAGACCAGAGGAGTTTATGTTCAAATTTGGAAATTACAAATTCTTTAAAAAAATTAAACTTAAAATGGCACAATCATGGGCTAAAAATTGGTATAACATAAGGAAAAAAATAGGCTTGTCATATTATTCTACGTATTCTCCAATTTTTTACTCACCCAGCCTACCATCAATTTTGGAAGATAGGCTATCAAATACCATGAAACAAGCAGGTATTACTAGATGGGGTCAACTGATTATAAACTGGAAATTAATTGCCTGGAATGAACTACAAGAACTTGTAGGAACAGAAATATCTAGATTTAAATATATCCAACTAGATAGCTGGGTGAGATCACAGAGCCGCACAGATACCAACATTGGAAAAATTAATGTATTAGAACAAATGCTGGTAGAGCGACCTAGTGGAGGAAAAGAAGTAGCGACCTGGTATTGGCAGATCTTAGAAGAAAATGATGGGGAGTTTAAACTACCAGACGAGTTATGGGGAACAGCGACTAATATTCCATGCGATGAGAAATGGCGACAATCTTGTAGCTTATTGTACAAAACGGTAAAACCTGCATGGTTAAGACACAATCATCTTTTTTCAATTCACCGTGCATACATAACACCACTAAAACTGTCTAAATTCCTACCAGACAAAAAATGTAATAAATGTAACATGGTAGGTGCCAACGACATACATATGTTTCTAGAATGCCCAGATATCTCGAATTTTTGGGAAGAGGTGAAGAACACCCTTAATTCTATCCTACATAGATCTTTGATAATTACTCTTCCACTTGTCATTTTTGGAATAGAAGACAATATTAAGGGCAATGAGAAATCTTTCCTCTTTTATGCGATCCTATTGGTGAGGAGACAGATTTGTATCCAGTGGATAGAAAAAACTCCCCCTTTATATTCTCGGTGGCTTTCATCTTTATATGAAACATCTAAAATGGACCTCAAAAGAACTGCCAGTAAACGTAATTTGGCCTTTTGGGATCTCCTAATTAACTGGAAATAAACCCGGGTTTTTTTTTCTTCCCCAGGTCCGATGATTATGCCATCATTGCTCTTGAATCAGGTTCAGCTCAGAATCGATTTGGTCCTACTGGTTGAAAAATACCTAAATGGAGCTAAATATACTCCTTCTCTGTTTTGAGACACCTATGCCATCGCAAAATTAATTCACGTCTTTAAGTCGTGCAAGGTGGTTGGTATGATCCTTGACGGAAAGGGAAGGCAAATGAGGACAAAAAAAAAAAAGACATCATTGTATAGAGAAAAAGAAGAATGCTCCTGGTAAGACAACAGAGAATTTTATAAGGAGATTAACTGAAAGGAAAAAAAATGTGAATAATGTGGTAACAATCAAAAAATCTTCTCTAACAACAAAAAAAAGAAGGAACACAAAAAAATGTGGAAAATTGTGGCAATGAGAATATCTATAGTAATGGACATAGGGATCAATTTTTAGAAATTCGGAAGAGAGTGTTTTATAACAGAATTATTTTAAATTTGTTGAAAAGTGGAAAGATTTCAAAAAGAAAAACAGCTTTTTATGAGCAAAAAAAAAAAAAATTGAAGGTATTGTGGATGAAGTGTTAGAATTAGAAAAGAAATTATATTTTTTAGTAATCAATAGACTTCGTACACTAGACAAGGCAATTCATTTTTTAAAAGGGAAAAGTTAGTGGAAAAGACTTAATAATAGAACTAATTTTTGTAATGTTTTTTCTGGAGAATGGAAGCATAGTTCAAGGTCTGAGCCATTTTTTAACGAAGAGGCTTACATTCAGACTAATGATTTGTTGCATGCAGTTGACACCAGTGGTCGAGCATATGAGGTGAAGGACGGTTGTCCGATTGAAAAAGAGAAAATTGTACCAAGAAATGCAGAAGAGGTATTAGCTGATGAAGTTTTAGGGAGACGTCCTAAGGCTCCAGTGTACACTTGGAATAGTAATTGTATTTGTAGTGTACGGCAGGATTCAATTGATTTTTTTGCCCAATTTCTTACGTAAGTATAGTAAGAAAAGTATCAAACAGAAGATTAAGATGTTGCAAGAATTAGACCCCTGCCTAGTGAGAGTCAAGTCAAGTCAAGTGATTTATATAGCGCGCTACATACCCAGAGGGTCTCAAGGCGCTTGAAGAAGGGTGGGGAATTACTTGTCGAATATCCATGTTTTGAGTTGCTTTCTGAATGTTAGGTGGTTCTGAGTGAGGCGAAGGTGAGTGGGAAGTGAGTTCCAGGTTTTAGCTGCCAGGTAGGAGAAGGATCTGCCTCCCATGGTGGTTTTGTTGATGCTGGGTACAGTTGCAAGGGCTTGGTTGGAGGATCGTAGCTGGCGGGAGGGGGTGTAGAAGGAAAGTCGTGAGTTGAGGCATTCGGGTCCAAGTTCGTAAAGTGATTTGTGTGCGTGGGTTAGGAGGCGGAAAGTAATCCTCTTGTTAACGGGGAGCCAGTGGAGGTTTTTCAGGTGGCCAGAGATGTGGTCTTTATGCGGGATGTCTAGTATGAGTCTGGCTGAAGCGTTCTGGATGCGTTGGAGTTTTTTCTGGAGTTTTGCGGTGGTACCGGCGTATAGGGTGTTTCCGTAGTCCAGGCAGCTCGTGACCAGTGCGTGGGTGACCGTTTTTCTAGTTTCGGTGGGGATCCAGCAAAATGTTTTTTTGAGCATGCGAAGAATATTGAAGCAAGATGATGAGACGGGTGTTGACTTGTCTGTTCATAGAGAGTGAGGAGTCCAGGATGACACCTAAGTTCCGTGCGTGGTCCGTCGAGATGGGTGCTTTTCCAAGGGTCTCTGGCCACCAAGAGTCATCCCAGGCGGAGGGGGAGGTACCTAGGATAAGGACTTCTGTTTTGTCTGAGTTCAGTTTTAGACGGCTGTGCTTCATCCACTCGGCTACTTCTTTCATTCCTTCATGTAGGTTGGTTTTGGCGGTGTTAGGGTCTTTGGTGAGTGATAGTATCAGTTGAGTGTCATCAGCGTAGGAGATGATGTTGAGGTTGTGTTGGCGTGCGATGGCTGCGAGGGGGCTCATGTATACGTTGAAGAGGGTGGGGCTGAGTGAAGATCCTTGTGGCACGCCGCAAATGACTTCGGTGGCTTCTGATTTGAATGGTGGAAGGCGGACTCTCTGAGTTCTTCCGGCAAGGAACGAGGTGATCCATTCCAGTGCTTTTCCTTGGATTCCGATGTTTCTGAGGCGTTGTATTAAGGTCCTATGACAAACTGTGTCAAAGGCTGCGGAGAGGTCGAGGAGGATGAGGGCGACTGTGTCTCCATTGTCCAGTAGAGTTCGAATGTCGTCTGTTGCTGCGATGAGGGCGGTCTCCGTGCTGTGTTTGGCTCGGAAGCCGGACTGTGAGGTGTCGAGGGATTTGTTGGTTTCGAGGAAGGCGGCGAGCTGGTTGTTGACAGCGTTCTCGATTACTTTGGCCGGGAATGGAAGGAGTGAGATGGGGCGGTAGTTTTTGAGTTCGGTGGGGTCAGCTGTGGGTTTTTTCAGAAGGGCGCTGAGTTCGGCGTGTTTCCAGCTTTCCGGGAAGGTGGCAGAGTTGAGGGAGCAGTTGATGACGTCTCGGAGGTGCGGTGCTATGATGGAGTCTGCTTTGTTGAAGATGTGGTGAGGGCATGGGTCTGTGGGGGATCCTGAGTGGATAGAGTTCATCAGGCGGATGGTGTCCTCAGTGGAGATTGGGTTCCAGTCATTGAGAATGTTCAAGGGGGGTGGAGGTCCTGCAGAGGGTTGGGTGGGTTGGTCTTCGGGTCGGTTGTCGAAGCTGTTGTGGATGTCTGCGATCTTGTTGTGGAAGAATGAAGCTAGGGAGTTGCAGAGGGCTTGAGAGGGGGTGATGTCGTTGGAGTTGGCTGAGGGGTTGGTAAATTCCTTGACGATGTTGAATAATTCCTTGCTGTTGTGGGCGTTGTTATCTAGTCGGTCCTTGAAAGCGGCTTTCTCGGCAGTCCGAATCAGTTGGTGGTGTATACGGGTGGCGTTTTTGAAGGCGTCCTTGGTGCTGGTGTTTGGGTCTTTTTTCCAGGCCTTCTCAAGGGAGCGACAGAGTTTCTTAGATTTCTTAAGATCATCGTTGAACCAGGAGGCTTTTTTGCTGCCTAGTTCGATTTGACGTTTTTTCAACGGTGCTAGGATGTCGGCGCTGTTGGATAGCCATTGGGTGAGGTTAATGGCTGCTTGGTCGGGGTTTGAGGAGTGGGCAGGGGGGTTTTGAAGAAGCGATGAGGAGATCTGGTCGATGGTGATTTTGTTCCAGTTTCTTCGCAGAGTGGATTGAGGATGGTTGTGGGTTGTGGTCTTATTGTAGGTAAAGTGAACGCAGCTGTGGCCCATCCAAAGGAGAGCTGTGGTGTGGCTGAAGGAGACATGTTTGCTGGAGGTGAAGATAGGGTCGAGTGTGTGACCTGCAGTGTGGGTGGGGGTAGTGACAAGTTGTTTGAGTCTGAGGTTGGCAAGATTGTCCAGAAGGGTGGTGGCGTTGCGGTTGTTGTTCTTTTCCAGGTGAAAGTTGAGGTCTCCCAAAAGAATGTAATCCTTGGAGGGGAGGGCGTGTGGGGTGATAAAGTCCGTGATGTCTTCACTGAATTGTGCACGGGGTCCTGGTGGCCTGTAGAGGAGGGTGCCTCTGAGTGTGGTCTTGGGGTCGATGTGGATCTGGAAGTGAAGGTGTTCTGCGTTAGCGAGATTGACGTCTGAGCTGGTTGAGATGCGGATGGATTTCTTATGGATGATAGCGATGCCTCCTCCTGTTTGGTCAGTGCGGTCCTTACGGATGATCTTGTAGCCTTCCGGGACGGCAATGGTGATGTCTGGGGCTGATGTGGCGCTCATCCATGTTTCGGTTAGGAAGGCGACGTCTGGAGAGATGGTGTCAAGAAGATTCCAGAGGTCGATGGCGTGCCTGTGGACCGAGCGGGTGTTGAGCAGGATGCATTTTAGGTGGTTTGTGTCAGAGAACTGTTTTGTGTCCGAGGATGAGGAGTTGTTCTTGGTGCCGTCGAACTTGCAGGAGTTGCAGGAGAAGGGTCCATGGATGTGTCCAGGAGCGGCTTGGACGCAGTTGGGGAGACGGCCGGGGTTTAGGGCTAAGAGGGTGGTGGCGTCGTATGTGATGCGGGTGGGGTGGGTGGTACGGGGGCCAGGGGGTCTGGCGCTGTGCGCGGGCTTGGCGCGGACGGGCGTAGACGGGCTTACCTTTGGCGCACCTTCGGTGCGAACATTGCGCGTGGACGCTGCGCGTAAAAGCATCTGTCATATATCGATAGTGGGGGGGAGGGGCGAGGGAGGAGCAGCTGGGAGGCGGGTGCTGGGCTGGTAGGCAAGGCAAAACAACAACAACAGCAAAAGCACAAAATGGCAGTGATACAAACAGCGCAGGACGAGCTGGGGCACGGCGCTACAATAGATAAATAATTCAGCAGTGAAACCAAGTCTGTGGCACGCTGGGGCACGGCGCTACAATAGATAAATAATTCAGCAGTGAAACCAAGTCTGTGGCAAGCTGGGGCACGGCGCTACAATAAATAATTAATTCAGCAGTGAAACCAAGTCTGTGGCAAGCTGGGGCACGGCGCTACAATAAATAATTAATTCAGCAGTGAAACCAAGCCTGTGGCAAGCTGGCGCACGGCGCTACAATAAATAATTAATTAAGCAGTGAAACCAAGTCTGTAAAGAGGCGCTGCAGATAGCGGAGCGTGCACAGCAAGGTGAAAACCATACCACCAGGAGCAGGCTGATGTGTAGGGGGTAGCGAGGGGAGCGACCTGCAAGGTCATTCTCTGGCTTGTCTTTCTTAAAAAATTATGTCAGAGTGTTTTTCATCATTTTAGGATGTTAGCAGTGCATCATACTGAAGTGAGGAAATTAGTGAGAAGGTTGTATTATGCAAAAAGTCCAGCACTTAAGCTAAAACAGTTAAACAGTGCTCTTTTACATGGATGTGTAATAGATGTAAAGAACATTTGTGAAGAAATTGAGGTTAGTTACTTTCATCCTGAGGAAGACAGTGCAGAAACTGATACAGTAATAGAAGGAAATGTCGATGAAAATGTTCAAAATTTTGGTACAGAAAATTTTGACCAAGAAATTACAAGGTTTAAGGTCACTTCAGGAGAAAGGCCCAATTTTTCTTGCCTTTGTTATAGAAGAATTCATTATAAAAATCAGACCAGGTTAGTTGATCTATATTTAAAAAGTGAAAAGGAGAATAATAATGAGTGGAAGGAATTTGAAACTTATTTGTTGGTAGAGAATTGTTTTGATTTGGGTTTTGTTCGACGTATTTGTAAATATTGTTATAATAAATCAGATGAGAATAAGATGCCTGCTAGAGCTGTTCATAATAATCTTGAGGTGGTAAATATTCCTTCTGAACTGATGGATTTAAATACTTATGAGTCTATTCTTATTCAATGTGTGCATCCATTTCAGGCTATTGTTCGTATGGAGTCTAAGACAGTGAAATTGCCTCCTTCTGATTTACAGAGAGGATTAAAGGGAAGAGTTGTATATTTACCTCTAAATATAAAGAAAAATACTGAAACAATTGGTGTAGAAAATGTGGAAAAGGAACCTCTAGTTATTCTAGTTAATGGCGTTCCTTCGAAGAGTAAGAAAATCTGTCAAGAATTAGTGGATGTTAGGAAAGTGAAAAAGGAAACGTTGTATTTGGTAAAAAACAATCAATACTACAAACATGTATATGTAGAAGAAGAGGAGACAACTGTAGAGGAGGATAGTGATTTGTCAGCTGGACAAATTGAAAAAGTGGATGTGTCCAGAAGTGAACAAATCTACGAACATTACAGTGTTCACCCACTGCATTCCAAAGAAGTAATGGGTTAAGCTATTGAGTTATTCCAAATAAAAGAAGCAAAAGGAAGTCCCATTAGTGTATGGGAAGAAATCTTGGAAGCTCGTTGTTTTCCTCAGGTATTTCCAACAGGACAAGGTGGGCGATATGATGACTGACCTGTACAGATACCAGCATCTGAATACCGGACATCAAGATTATATGCAGAAGATCCAAGGTTTCATCAATGTATTCCATATTTGTTTCATCTTCTGTTTGAGAGTGACTTTTTCTGGACTTTCTTATGCAGTGAACCACTTAGTACATCTGCAGAATTTTTCGGCAAGGGACTTTATGAATAAAGTCCAACAGAATGAAACTGTTTTGGAATCTTAGCTAATTAATCTCATGGCATGTCAGCGTGGTGCTAATGAGTATTGGTACCTTTGTCATGGGGAATTGAAATGTATGTTAAGAAACTTAGGAAGTCCGACATGGTTCCTTACTCTAAGCTGTGCTGAGTATGCTTGGGAAGATTTACTTCAATTTCTTTGAGAGGCAAATGCAAACATAGAAAATATAGAATACAAAACACCTGGAGAATTGTGGTCTTTGGATCCAGTTAATGTATGCAGGTATTTCAATCATCGATTTGAAGGTATGATGTCTTTTATAACAAACCAAAAAAAACCTCCTCTTGAGAGGTTCTGGATTTCTTTTAGAGAAAGGAGTATCAAGCAAGAGGTGCTTCTCACATACATATGCGGCTATGGCTTAAAGATGCCCCCAAATTCGGAACAGATTCAGATGATACAGTGATGAGTTTTATTTAACAATATGCTACATGTGCTGTACCAAAAAGTACAGAAGAAAAGAATTTAAGACAACAAGTCTTACGATTTCAAACCCATCTTTGTGGAAAATACTGTTGTCGAAAATTCAAATCTAAGGATAAGTTCTTCACAAAATGTCGTTTTGGATTTCCACGTCCAGTAATATTGAAAGGAAGAGTGAACAATTTTATGTCATCTTTGCGACATACTGTGACAAGAAAATCACCGAAAAATACGTACAACTTAAGGAGAAATGAAGAGTCAAAATACATAAATGACTATAACCCAGTCATTTTGTCAATGTGGAATGCTAACATGGATATTCAATATGTTGCAGACAACTCTATTGCTGTGGCTCAATATGTTACATCTTACATTACAAAATCTGAGAAGACAGAACTAAAGGAAATGTGGGAGGAAATTTCTCATGAAAAGAGCCTAAGTAAGAAATTGTACAGCTACAGTTTGAAGAGGTTGTCTCATCGAGAAATTGGAGCATATGAATGTTCAGATCGATTATCATCTGCAAGTCTATATGCCAAATCTAGAACAATTATTTGGGTGAGTTTAGGACTTGCAAGAACACAAAATCTAGTTTGGAAATCTGTACAAGAAAATGAGTATTTAGCAGAGAAAGAACCAAACAGTACAGATATTTTGAAAACAAATAAGTTGCATACATACTATCCAAATAGAAGTAATCATCTTGAGAACGTTTGTCTCTATGAAGCACTGCAAAGCTATATTTTTAAGAGGAATATATTAACAAAGGAGTATATGCTGTGATTGGATCTGAAGGTTGTCTGGTGAAACAAAGAAAAGGACATTGATTAATCATCAAAAACTGAGTTGCGAAACTCCTGCCAAAAGGGAATTTTATTATTTAGCTCTTTTGCAACTCTTTAAACCATGACTTACAGAAGAGGAACTACTTGGAGATTTTCTCAGTTATGAAGATTCATTCAACGCAACCAAAAATACTATAGAAAGTCCTGTTTTCACTAATTATCTACAAATGTTGAACGAGGAAATACATCAAGAAGCTACAATTGCAGCAGAGATTGCTAGAGACAGTTCTCAAGACAGTCAAAGTTCTGCTTCGTTCAGTCAGGATCCACTAGGAGGACCAATTATCCAAAATGAAGCAGCCACTGCCATGGAGGAGGTGGAAAGAGCAATGGAACAAGCTCAGGAGGATATAATAAACTTAGAAGAATTGGAAAAACAACTAAATGTTCAGCAAAAACCAATATGTATGAAGTGACTGAGCAGATTGAGCATGGTTTACTTCATGAGAAAAAAGAGTCCCCATGAACGTCATTTCAACCTGTCCGACTGTATGTGAGTGGACAAGCAGGAACTGGAAAAAGTTTTCTAATTAAAGGAATTGCATCTTATCTTCAAAAAAGAACAGAGTCATCACTCGCTTCTGTTGTTACCGCTCCAACTGGGTTGGCAGCGCATAACATTAAAGGGATTACTTTACATCATTTGTTGGTGCTGCCAGTAGAGCATGACAATAAATTAGAATACCACAAGCTATCTGGAGAAGCTTGTTGTGAAGTTTCCAGAGTTCTAATAAAAATGAAACTTCTCATTATTGATGAGGTAAGCATAGTATTAAATTTAATGCTTGCCTTTGTGCATTTAAAAATGCAACACATTCTTAAAACAGAGTATGATGTGTTATTTGGAGGAAAACACATCATCGTTTTTTGGAGATCTACTACAGCTAACACCTGTGAAAGGACAACCAGTGTTTAAAATTGTTACACATGAAGATATCAGAAAGTGCCTGGGAAGCATTGGGAATGTTAATATATGGTTATATTTCAAATATACAGAACTGACTCAAAATATGCGACAGGCAAAGGATGCTGATTATAAAAGTATTCTTGAAGATATAAGAATTGGAAAAGTAAGTGAACATGGGAAAAAAGCTCTACAGGCACGATTACTTTCTAATTTATTTCCAAAGGAAAATATTGGTGCAGAAAATATATATAGAAAAATTGCAGAAAATAAATCAGTAATATGCTTGATGCCAACTCTGCAAGAATGTGGAATCTTCAATGAAAAAATGTTGAAGTTAGAAAATCAAGAAATTATAAAATTGGAAGCTATTGATAGAATAGAGCATGAAGGATCTACTATTATTGTGTCAGAAAAGTTGAAGTCAAAATTGGATTCTTTAGACAAGTCCATATCTAAAACAGCTGGTTTGTGGAAAGAGGTTTAGTAAATGGAGCAATGGTTCATGTTGTTGATTTTGTGAATTACCCAAATAGAGATAAGATTGAAATTATTAAAATCAAATTTGATGACATTGAAGAAGTTCAACAATTGTGTTGTTGTTCAACTCGATTTTTGCTTGTAAGATTTATATGTGCGCCGAAAACAGTTTCATGTTTGTTTGGCATATGCAGTGACTATTCATAAATCTCAAGGTTTAAGTGTAGATAGTGCTTTGGTGAATATTAGAAGTACTGTGTTCAAGGAAGGTATGGCATATGTTGCATTATCTCGAGTCAGAACTTTATATGGATTATATTTGATTGATTTTGATGAGACAAAGATTAGTGCAGATCTGAATTGTGTGAAAGAGTAGAATAGGTTAAGAAGAGAATATGCTCCAAATTTACCTCAATATCCTTTATTTGAAAATGTTGTGGTACGTCGAAAAAGAACATTGGAGAAAAATTGTAGTGAGGTTGTTGAGAGAAGAAAAACAATAGATGAACCAGTAATTACAAAGAAAAACAAAAAGGATAGTATTGAAGAGGTTGTTGGTTTTCAGTTTGAAAACAGTTCTGGTGTCAACTGCTATGCTAATGTAGTGGTTAATGTTGTGTTTTTCTTCAAACTTTACAGCAACAGATTGTTGATAATCAGGATCAAAGATTTTGTTGTTTGATGAAATGAGTGTTTGAGAAATGTAGCAGTAATAAAACAAAAATAGAAAGTGTTTCTGATATTCGAAATGTTTTAGACATATGTTCTGGAGTAAATCAATTTTCACAGAATATTTAGCAAGATTGTCAGGAATTTCTTATGTATATGCTTGTTGTATTGGAAGACAAAGGTATAGATATTGAAAATGTATTTGTGTATCTTATAAATGGCAACATGACTGTGATAATTGTTCGTTTTCAAGTAGTACTCAAATAGACACAGAAAGATCTATATATTTGACATTACCAGACTGCAAATCAGTGACTTTTAATAATCTAGTTAGAGAACCAAATCAAAACATGGTCTGTACCCAATGCAACTCAGAAATGTTATCAACATTATTTATACAAAGATATGGACAGTATGTAATTTTAATGCTTCAACGATGCAGACCTGATGTAACAAAATTGACAACTTTAATTAAAAGGTTTGTGGCTTCTCAGATATCAATTTCAGGAAGAAGTTTTGTAACTGTAGCAATTATTTTGCATGATGGTTCTTCTACAACATCAGGACATTATACAGCATACTTAAAATGTGCAAAGGCTGGACTCATTGTAATGACACTGAATTGACTTTTAAACAACGTTTGCCTTTTGACTTACCAAATTCTTACCTAGTGTTTTTGGAACCTAAATTTTAGGGAAAACAATTGGCCTATGAAGATTAGTGCTGTAAAAAAAAGGTTAATCTGCTGCTGAGAATTACTTTGTAAGTCAGGATGATGAAGATAAAAAAACCTTAAACTTGTCATAGAGGTAGTGTAAGTGTATCATATAGTGAGTGATATAAGTATTACATGAAATGCTGATCATAAGTGAGGCAGAGGTGTTTTAGATTCGTTATAGTTGTTGGAGAGGTTGGTGACATTTTTTATTCCCTTGAAGAGATTTCTTTTAACGGTATACAGCTCCTTAGTGAAATAAAGGATGAGCAGAGTGTGATCGGCATACCAGATGATGTTGAGGTTCCGATAGCATGCTATTTGTTTAAGGTTCTATGTTCATGATAAATACTATTGGGTGGAGGTATAACCATTGTTAGATGGTACAAAAGATGTGGGTGCTTTGGTTTCAGAAGGTTGGGAGACGGGTGCTTGAAAGTACTATTCCGTAACTACGAAACTAAGGATTTCACAGATAGTATTTGGCCAATAGGAATAGTATCACAAACAAATGACTATTTCGGGTAGATTTTGTTAGCATATGTTTGGATATTAGTTTATTTAGAGTGTATAAGAAAGAAGTAGTAATGTTTTGTTACTTTGTGATTATTCTTCACATTGTTTACTTAGGTAAGAAATTGCGGGTTGAAAAAGACATTTAAGATATGTTTTTTTCTAATTGTTACATTGGGAATGAAAATGTTGAATGGGTTTTTTAAACACAATCTTTTTGATTGTGTTTTTTTTTGCCCGCTGTGATATGATGAGTTGTATTGAACTCACTGTTTTTAGTGAAATTCAATACATTCTGAGAACAGCAAAATAAAATATATAACATATTGTACAAAATATTTTGTATTTTGTATTGTGAAAAATATATTATAACTCAATATTTCTTCTCTTCCACAGAAATTATATTTAGGTAAGTATCAGAAACAAAAAAATACATTTTTTTTTACTTCTATTTCTCTCTATCCTTTCTTAACTGACTGTCTTATTTCTTTACCTTTCCTCATGTTACTCATCTTCCCTCATTCTACTTACTCCCCTTCATTCACCTTTACTCTGCTTCTGTCACCATCAGTACTGTACTTTCACCTTTACTCATTTTGTTTAACTCCCTCTTTCCTCTGTCTGTTACTCACTTCTATTTCCTAACTTACTCCATCACTATTGTTGTCTTTCTGTATCAATCAGTCTCTTGTCACTGCCACATTACTCTCTTTCCTTCATATCATCACTGAGTGACCTTCACTCACCCTACTTCTTTCACTTTCTCACTCCCTTTCGCTCACTGCCCTTTTTTCGATTTTTGTCTAAGTCTGTTCCTTTGTGTAGTCAGTATAACTGATTTACTACTTCACACAGTCTATCACTCTCTCTCTGTTTCTTTATTTTACTGTCTCCTTCTGTCTCCCCTAGTGTTCCTTTTGTTTTCTCTCTCTTTTCATAAATTCTTCTCTCTGACTTACTTCTTTTTCCTTTCTCTTAATATTTGTTTTTTTTCCTTCACTATTTTTCTCTCACTCTTATATACCTTCCCTCACTATCCCTGTCCTTCATTCAATATGACTCTTCTTCCTCCACTTCATGTTCTCTTCTCTCTGCATCACTCTCATTCCATTTCTCTTGCACCCATTCCTCACTCTTCCTCACACTCTTTTGCTTACTCCATCCGTCAATTCCTTTCCCTTAATCTCGTTTCCTCAATCCCATTTGGTAACTCTCATTCCTTTAGTCTCTTACTCCTTTCAGTCCATCACTCAGTTCCTCTCTTCCTCTGTGTTTCTCCCTCACCCTTCCTTTCTTTCCCTTTCTGTTTTTTTTCACTTGTACTTTCTTTTGTATTATGATTAATATATTGTAACTTATTTTTTTCTTGTCTTCCACAGATACTATATTTATGGAAAAGAATTATATTAAGTTGTCATTATTAAAAAGGAAAGTATGTCAAACAGAAAAATAAGGTTTCTTCACTCTCTTACTTGTGTTTCTCTCTTTCTTATTCTTTAATCTCTTTCTTCCTCTTCTTCCTCTAGTCGTCTAACTTTCCTCTTTCCCCTTCTAATTATTGCCCTTGATTCACTTTTTTAGTTTTTTTGAGACTATGAGTACTGTGGGTTTTCTGTCAGTCACCTTGTTCAACTCCCTGTTTACCCTGTCTGTCTCTCACTTCTCTTTCCTATGTTCCTACATCACTACCTTTTTGTTACTGTGTCATTCAGTCTCTTTTCACTCCCCCCTTACTCTCCATAACATTAAATCTCACTGACCGTCACTTATTCCATTTCTGTTACTCCCTCACTCCCTGTTGCTCAATTCTCTTTCTTTGTTTATGTCAATGTGTACGGCATTCCCTTTTCGTTACTCCTCTTTCCTCAATCATTTTTGTTTAGTCCCATTTGTTTAGTCCCACACTTCCTTTCATCCCTTTTCTATTTTCCTTTCACCGTCTATCCCACTCAGTCTAAGTGCCTTACTCCCTCTCAGTCACTTCCTGTCAGTCTCTTTCTTTGTTACTCTCTCTCTCTTTCTCTCCCTCACCCTTCCTGTTTTTCTCTTTCTGTTTCCTTCATTCTTACTTTATCCCTTAGTGCTCTTTCTTCTCTCTTAGTGTTGTTCCTTCTCGCTCCTTGTCTTTTGTCCCCTATATACCCCTTTTCTCAGGGTTACTGCCTTTCACTCACTTAGTAGTTCTCCCTTAGTCATCTTGCCTCAGTCCCCTTTTCTCACTCCCTCACTGCATTTCATTTAATCCACGTCAGTTATTCTTTCCCTCTTTTTTTCATCCATTTTTCTCTCCCTGTTTGACTCTGTGTCACTGAGTCTCACTGGCTCACTCCTTCTCAGTTCTTTGCTCTCCGTCTCCCTGTCTCTCACTCTGTCCTTCTCTCTCCTTTACCCTTAAACTCCTATTCTCTCTTTTTCTATCACTCTTGTTCCTTTCCTCAATCATTTTTCCTGTCTCTTAATTTTGTTCCTTCTCCCTCATTTTTCTTTTCTCTTCCTCATACTACTTCTGTAACTATCACTGTTGTTCAATCACCATCATTCACTTTCTCTCTCTGCACTTCATCCTATCTGTATTGTTCACCACTTTACTTTCCCGCTCCTTTTTAGTCACTCTCTCTAACTCTGCTTCTATCACTCCCCTTTCCTCACTTTCTTTCATTTATTCCTCTTTCATTACACCCTCACTACATCTCACTTAGTCACTTTTGTTTACTGCCTCTGTCACTTTTTGTTAAAAAAATGTTCTCTTTGTCTACCTCTGTCTTACTCACTGTAACTGCTTTACTGATTCTTACTTTACAGATAATAAAGAACATCATGGCACAAGTTGCATTGGAGGTGGACATTGGCGAAAAGTAGCCAGATATTTAGAGCAGTCGATGAAGGGGATGCCCCTGTAGAAAGGTGGAAAACCTCCAGATAAAGGATGTTAGTACGTGGCTGCTCTTCAATAAACTCCACATATGAGTCAGATGATAAAGTTTCTTTACTCCCCCATTCTCCTTAACTCGATTTCTCTATCCGTTTCTTTTTCTGTCTTACTGAATGTAATTGCTTTACTCCATCTCAGTCACTCACTCTCCCTCTTTTTCTCTCTCACTCTATCTCTGTCTTTCTCTCTCTCTCACTCTTCCTGTCTTTCCGTTTCTGTTTCCTTCACTTTTACTTTTTTTTCTATTATGAAATATATATTATACCTACATTTTTTCTTTCGTTCCACAGATAGTCTATTTTTTAAAACAATATAGTATAACGTTGTCATTATTTGGAAGGTAAGGTTGATAAACAAAAAATACTTTTTCATCTTTACCTTATTTTTCTTTCTGTCTTTCACATTCTTTAATCTCTCTCTTACTAACCTTCCTTTACTGATCTTACTGTGCTTTTGTCATTGTTAGTACTACCCTTAATTCACCTCTACACTGTTTTTCTCCCCAAAAGTACTGTTCCTTTACAATAACTGACCTTGTCTAACTTCCTTTTTCCACTGCTTGTCTCTCACTTCTCTTTCCTATCTTCCTCAATCACTACCTTGTGTTGCTGTATCGTTCAATGTTATCTCACTCCCCCTTTTTTCTTTTTCTATCACATCATCCCTTAATAACCTTCAGTCACTCCACTTCTCTTACTTATTCACTCCCTTTTGTTCACTTCCCTTCCTTTATTCCCTCCTTCACTCCCCTTTCCTCCATCTGTTTCTAAGTCTCTTGCTCTGTTTTAGTAACTGTAAGTGTTTTATTCCTGCACACTCCCTCAGTCTCCTTTTGTTTGTCTCTTTCACTCTCTTCATATTTTTTCCTTTTCTTTTCTGTCTTTCCATAAATACATGTCTCTCACATACTTCTTTTTCCTTTCTCTTAATATGCTTCTTTTTTCATCACCCCTCTCCCCTCACTCTTATATCCCTTCCCTCACTTTCACTGCCCTTCACTCAATGTCACTCCTCTTCTCCCACTTCATGTTGTCCTCTCTGTGCATCACTTCTATTTCCTTTTCTCCTGCTCCCATTCCCTCAGTCCCCCTCAGTCTCTTTTGCTTACTCCATCCGTGAATCCCCTTTCCCTTATTTCCCTTTCCTCATTTCCTTTTGCTAAATCCCATTCCTTTAGTCTCTCACTCATTTTCACTACACTTTTTTTATCCCTCTCTCACAGTATCTCACTTGCCTTTCCTCCTGTCTGTAAATCACCTCTCTTGTCTTTTCCACTCTGTTTCCCTCACTCTCCCTATCTCTCCTTCACTCATTTAAATCCTCAGTCCCATTCTCTCTGTACGCTTTCATAAGTCCATCCATTCCATCACTCAATTTTTCTCTTACTCACCCCCACTTCTCACTTTCACTTACCCCCCTTTTATCATCCTCATACCCATTCCCTCACCATCATTTCACTTCTCTTACCTTCACTCCCCTTACCATAGTCTATTTCCCTTTCTCCGTCTCTTACTCCCATTCCCTAAGTCCGCCCCTGCTCCACTTCTCGCACTCCCCCTCCTTCACTCTCTTTTCCTTAGTGCCCTTCCCTTACTTTTTCACTCCCCTTAACTCACTCTCCTACTTCCGTAGTCCCCTTCTTTCAGTCACTCTTTGATTCCCTTTTCCTCACTCACCATACTCCCCTTTCTTCACTCATTCCTTTAGTCCCTTCCTCCCCTTCACTCAGTTATTTCAGTCATTCATTTATACACTACACATTCATTAAAAAATTAATGACACAGGGTGTAAGAAATACAGTTCTTTTTTGAGAAGTGAGTTAGTTCTGAAAATATCTTTTTTTTTGCTGTTTTATATATTTTTTTCTTTTTTGAAAGTTTTATATATATATTTTTTCAAACAGGAACAGCAAACTGGAATGGCAAAACTGTTCAACAGGAACAAAGAAAATCAAAAATGAAAAAAAATTAGTCTTTGCTGCATTTGTGCTCTAAAATCTTAATACCAATCAGGTTTAAACTTTGCTCTCCATAGCAAATGATATCCTTTCATTTATTGCAGGAAATGTGCACTTTCTTGAAATGTGGATGTTTGTCCAGTTCTGTTGTACTAGGAGATTGAATTCCTGAAGATGTGCTCGGCACAGCAGGTGGAAGTTCCATAGCTTCTGCTCTGGTTGCAGCACGAGCATAGTTGATGGGATGCACTTTCTTGATGTGCCTAATCATAGTATGAATGCTAAAACTATATTTTTTCTTCGGGTCTCCTCTGGACAAAACACTCCCACAGATCATACAGGTCACTTTGAGGGCATTTACCTTTTTATTAGCCCCTCTGGTATCGTAAAAAATTGCCAAATAAAAGATCTTTTTTTCTTATCTTTCGGTGGCTCCACAAGCAAGGATTGTATATCACTGTCTGATGAAGATTCCTGTGCCGTCTTCAGAGTTGAAATGTAGAGGATGTTTGCAGAGGTGCTTCTCCAAAGAAGTGAAAGAAATAGTGAGAGAAGTGGGTATGGTGTTTGAACATTCTTGAATAGAAACTGCCATAAACCAATGAAAAGTGGTGTTTTCAAGTCACATGACTTTACGTGCGCCCAAAATGCGCACACGCATGCGCACACGGTGTACGCACGCTGCTTCAAAATGGCGTTTTGCCCGATTTCCTAAAAAGTTTCAAAACATAAAAAGAAGGCATGGGAGAGAGTCCCTGACACCCTAGGCTTACTCAGGGGATCCCTGAAACACTCTGATGGACAAAAAAAGCATTTATTTTTTATTAAAAAATCGCGAGGTGCGCGCACGGTGCACGCACCCAAAAGCAACAGTGAGTAAATAACAATAGTGGAGAATGTGGTAAAGGAGGCACTAAAGAGATTCCCAAACACTCCAGGCCTTCTCAGAGGGTCCCTAAAGGACCCCTAAAGGGTAAAAAAAAGGTATTTTTTCTAAAAATAAGATTGCGAGGTGCGCGCACAATGCAAGCACCCCAAAGCAAAAGTGATTAAAAAAAAATAGTGGAGAACGTGGTAAAAGAGGTAGTGAAGACACTCCCTGACCCTGTAGGCCTTCTTAGGGGGTCCCTGAAGGACCCCTGAAGGCCGAAATTTTTCTTTAATTTTATAAAAACAAATTAAGGGTGCGTGCATGGAGCGCGCACGCTGAAAAAAAAAATATTAATAACAACTATGACTGCTATTTATTGATTCAAGTTGTAGACTATACTGTTCAAAGTACGTTATTCGGTTAAGATTAATAACCATAAAAGCATACAGCGTACAAATTTCATTTACAATAAAATATAGTTAGAAAAACAGAAATCAATTTACTGTGGACAGACAGTAAGAAGGCAACCCAACAAGATAGATTTTGCAAGTTAAAAAAGAAAGAATTACAATCGAGGAAGTGAACTGGATATAAAACTGTATCTGGGCTATGTAAAAGAAAGCACATAGGTGACATCAATTAGGATTCATTACATTTGACAACGGAAAAAGGTAACTGTGCTTATTGGATACTTTCAGATCACCAAATCTAAGCCATGAAGAAGGTCATAACGATTGTAGATGGGTATCTTGTAACTACTCGTTACGGGCCCCTCCTGCCCATCCAGTGGTTTTCCTCTACGCTCCATCTTGTGGGGGGGGAGGATACGCAGTTCTGGGATAGAAATTGGACAATTCTCTTGTTACTATGGGCCCGTCCCCTTCTTTTGAGTCCCAACTACGTAGATATGGGATGGCCTGGTTATCCCTGAAGGTAAAAATTACCAGGTCTCCAACTATGTCCTTAGGACGGGAACCTAACCATCCCACCCTTCTGACATTTAAATCAATATTAGATGGAAGGGGTCTATTCTTAGTTAACCAAAATTGTACTTTATTTTTGAGGTCCTGATGCCCTTCAGTTTTCCCGTTAGTGAGCACCGGTACTCCTGAGAGGATGCACACATAAGGTGCTGCTTCTGGTGGTAGATTTATGCAATAGATTTTTCTACGCATTTTACCTTGGTTAGCAACTGACCCCTCAGAGCTCGTGGCTACTTTAGACGGCCCTGC
This sequence comes from Lissotriton vulgaris, assembly GCF_964263255.1. NCBI lineage: Eukaryota > Metazoa > Chordata > Amphibia > Caudata > Salamandridae > Lissotriton > Lissotriton vulgaris. The sequence continues at coordinate 258,140 of NW_028241256.1, forward strand.
TCTGGCGGCAGATCTCGGTTCCTTTGTTGATTTTTTGGGTACTTCCTTGCTTTTTAAGGCTATTAATGTGGAATCTAGTGACCGATTTTGGGCAATTATACTATGTGCAGTGGTTTCAAGCATATTGGAAGCAACTAGGCTCTGCGGTTTCTTACTTAGCTTGATAGTTTCTTCTATCGACGCACGCTTTTCCCCTATTCTCTCTATCCTTTCTATGAGCGGGGATAATAAGGTTTTAACCAGTTCTTCAAGCTGGACCAAAAAATTGGATGGTAAAGTGGATACAGATGTTTCTAGTACTGGACATGATTTTTTTGGTTCAGATGTGATAGTGACATAGACCGAGGGGGGACTTGAAATCATTTTTGGATGTTTCACTAGACTCCCCCTATGTTCCGCACCTTTACGCTTTCTGTTCTGGGGAGGGACCTAGGAATATGTCATCGCTTGAGTGTTAGCTTTGTCTATTAATGAAAAAGGGTATTCCAGGGGACTATTATTCGGGTGGGGAAATTTATTAAACTGGGGGCTTCTATTTACCATAGGGCATGATGGGGGACTGAATTGATCAGTTCCCTGTGCTACTGGGAAGTACCTAGTGTTACAAATTTCATTTATTTCCCTCAGTAATAAAGAATTTGGTGAGTCAGTTGAAATCAAAGGGGATCGTTTGCAGGATATAGAATCAGTAGACAAACTATGTTCTGCTCTCTCAATTGCCGATCTTACCCTAATAAGTTCGTAGTCCAGTGTCCCCTTGAGTTACCCCCCCAGAGAGAGTGTTTGTTTGGAGGCCCCTTTAAAAGCCATTGTACAACTAAGTTATAGCCAATAATAACATACACGAACCTATATCGGTCCCGTGGGTATCTTAATAACCCATAGGTAAACCATTTAGAGGAAGCAGAAGCATTCGTGGATAGTCTCTAGATGCGCATACCTTAGTTTGTGTACTTTGTCCCCCAAAATCAAGGGGGGTTGCCTGGCCCAACCTCCCCTGGCCTCTGAGGGCAACAGAGGGCCCGCCCTTTGCCCGGGCTTGGCCCAGCGCACGCCCGCGCATGTCCTGCGTGTGCGCCTGTAGACCTATATGCGGGGAAGGAGGGGGGCAGGAAGAGTCACAGGTGCGCCTGATGGTCTGCGTGCTCTGCCCACTGGGACTCGCAGTCCCTCACCCTCTGAGGCAAAGAACGAACAGTCATGAACAGTCAATCAATCCCCTCCACAGTGTATCCAGGGGAACTTCTGGCAGGACCTTCCCTCCCGGTGGCCGTGAACTAACTCCAAGAAACGGCTGCAAGCGGCTCCCGCGTAGCGGGGGCCGCGAGCCGTAATAAGCTGCGGGGGAGGAGGGGGGCGGGAAGAGTCACAGGTGTGCCTGATGGTCTGCTCGCTCTGTCCACTGGTACTCACAGTCACCCTCTGATGCAAAGAACGAACAGTCACGAACAGTCAATAAATCCCCTCTGCAGTGTATCCAGGGGAACTTCTGGCAGGACCTTCCCTCCCGGTGGCAGCGAACAAACTCCAAGAAACAGCTGCGAGCGGCACTATACTGTTCAACTTTAAGCAAATCATAAAAAGTTGTTGTGCCACTGCATATTATTGGATACAGTCAATACATTATAATTTACAAAGGCACTTTGTGAAAAATAAAGACATATGAAACAAAAAAATTAATACAATAATGAGCATGTTAAAAACTTTTCAAATTCACTGAAAAAAACAAATGTTTTAGACCAGATATAGATAGAAATGAGCGTGAAACCTATGGTTTTTTCACTGAATTTGCAAGGTTTTTTTAAATGCTAATTCCTAACTATAACGTGTGTGAAACCTATGTTTTTTTTCAGTGAATTTGCAAGGTTTTTTAAATGCTAATTCCTAACTATAACGTGCGTGAAACCTATGTTTTTTTCAGTGAATTTGCAAGGTTTTTTAAATGCTAATTCCTAACTATAACGTGTGTGAAACTTATGTTTTTTTCAGTGAATATATATATAAGATATAGTTAGGACCTAGTTACCATAGGAAAATCTCAACTCTATTCCCAATAACTTTGGCACCGATTTACGAATCGTCGCGAAATTTTCAAAACCTGTGGCCCACTCAAGTCCGCTCCTATCTTGGAAGTTCGGGGTGATTTATAGATAGTAGGCCACTACACTGTTATACACACAACAGGATGCTGTTGAGCATGATCGAAATATCCCTAGAGAATAACTTTTTCATGTTCCAACAAATGTGTTTCCAGCAAACTAGAGGGGTGGCGATGGAATCCTGCTTCTCCCCCAGTTATGCTTCCCTGCACATGGGACTGTGGGAGAAGCAGGTTCTCAGAGTCCTTCACGCTGAAACCATGAATGATCATGTAGTATGCCTTTACAGATATATAGATGATCTGTTTATTATCTGGAAGGGAGAGGAAAGTCTAGCATGTGTTCCGATGCCGACCGGCCCAACACCGCAGGATTGAAGAACGTCCCAATCCTCTGCCCTCACCGTGACCCCCAACACCCGCAATCAAGATGGATGGTGGAGAACACGACGCCGGGAGAAGGTGGGTAACAAAACAAGGGAACCCAAGGTCTTGGGGAACACAACTCGTCTCCTCTGGCTTCTTGGCAGCTGACAGCTTGACACAGACGAGACCGCTAAAATGAAAGAAGGGGACAAGATTAAATACACCCCTATTACTATGACTAGTGCCAAGTACACACGCAAACCACCGACCTTCCTGCTTACCCCAGATAACAAACGGGTGTAGCTTGATACGAAACAGGAATTCTTCCACTACAATCGTATTGGTTGTTTCTTTGCGTAACCCCAGACCAACCACACCCCCTCGGGAAACACCGAGAATGACTAAGGGGGTGGAATTTACAATTCTTTGGACAAAAAAGGGACAGGGGAAAAATGGTATCAAGGGAATATGAAAGACACCCAAAAAACCCCTGCAATCTAAAAAAGAACACGAAGGTAGCGCAAAAACGGCCGTTATTCAGCTACTTCGTGAAACCACCCAAATAATGCACATAACAAGATGGTTTGGATACAAAAAAGGGATAATTATGGGATGATACAACTCAAGGAAACGCAGCCGCGAATCATGAACGTCACCAAAGATCAAAAACAGGTCCCCAAATAAGAGGGTTCAGTAATGCCCAAGGGAGTAGGAAAACAGGGGAGCAGGGGAAAAATGGGGTCAAAACCCAGCACTAGAAAAGACCGCTGGAATGTAGCTCGAAGGAATGGAAACAAGGTAGAACCACAGGAACAGGAATCACACGGCAAGGGACCAATAAAGAAACCAAGCACCTGTTTCCTGTTGGCAGCCCCCTTTTAAAGCGAACCCTAGGGAGCGTCCATAAATTCACATATGCACTTGGCACTTTTAAGGATAAATCACTAACGGGGAACTAGACAGAAAGACCCAGGCCCCCTTGAACCCCAACAGCATGTTCCTTTATCAAGGAGCTGAATTGTAATTCACTGAATCTGCATTTTACCTCTAACTTGAGTGCCATGTCTGTTATTTTTTGGATGTAGAGGTTTACATAGACAACAACACTATCCAAACCAACCTCCATCGCAAGGCCACTGCAGGCAACACTGTGCTGCACGCCTCTAGCCATCATCCAAGACATCTAAGCCATAGCAAGAGGATGTGAAAGAAGCTCCGGCATTATGCCGTTTACGTTTCTTAGCTAGAGGCTACTCAGATAAGACAATTAAAGCAGCCATGAAATGTACAGATGCCCTAAATAGAGATGAGGCACTCACAACTAAAACAAAGAAGAAAGCCACCAGTTGTATGTCAAACTCGGAACCAACCAGATTAGTTGTTACATACAGTAAACAAAATTAGTTTGCCATACATAACATCATGAGTAAGCATTGGGCTCTCATCAGAAATGATCCTAGTCTCAAGATGGATTTTCCCTATTAAGGTGACGATCTTTGACCTAGCGAGCATGCTGTTATTTCCGGTGCACTAATTTTGGTTGACTTACGAGTTCTGCCCCTTAGGAATATTAACTCGCACTGACGAAGTTCCTTAAAGGCAAAAAATGGGAACAAAACGCTGTTGGCTGTGCCGTTGCTTCATGAATACTTTTTGAATAAAGAAGAAGATATTTACAAATTACTTTTGTTACTGACTTCATTTGAGTGCACCTTCCATTTTGTTCCTTTACAACAAGCAGAGATGTTGTGGCTTCTCCCCGCAGTCACCCACTTGGGGAGTACAGACTTTGCATACCTTTATCACGGAGAGCACACACCATGTGAAAGGCAGGAAACTACCAAGACCATAAGGCACAGGAAACCCACAGGGGTGGGTCTTCAGGTATTTAAGTTTCCCTGGCTGCCGGGACAGTCGTATGGCCAGTGATCAAGGGCGTGGTAAGCCCAAAACATGGTATAGTTAGTACAACTAACTATAACGGGGGAATTTCAATAGTTTTGTACGAGTGAAATGTCTAGCTAACTAACAACCCTAAAAACCTATGTTTTTCAGTGAATTTCTAGGGTTTTTTAAATGCTAATTCCTAACTATAACATGTCTGAAACCTATGGTATTTTCAGTGAATTTCAAAGGTTTTTTAAATGCTAATTCCTAACTATAACATATCTAAAACCTATGTTTTTTTAGTGAATTTCAAAGGTTATTTAAATGATAATTTTTAAATATAATTATTGTTCTTTTTTAAAAATATTTTTAACTACATTTTTTTAATCTTTTTATTTTTAGATATGTTATTTTTTTAAATTAAATCACACTTTTTTTATACATTTTTTAAAAAATAAAAATATATATTTTTTTATATTTTATTTTGTTAATAATATACTTAAATTATTTTTTTAGTTTTTTTGGGGAGTCGTGCACCCTAAGCGCACCCTGCTCGTTCAATATGTGAAACGTGTCTGCCATTTTAGGATTGCTGTATAGGATCTGCGTAGGGTGTGCGACGAGTACGACTAGACTATTCCAATGCAGACGTTACGCGCCTAGTACTTGACTCCTGGCACATACGCGAAATGTACGTATTACGTGCCATGATGGATGCCTGGTAGCGTGTGATGTCATATGCATATCAGACCAGGTGGGTGCGGGACTCTCATGATTTTT